>NC_133600.1:1137659-1403412 GCF_964106895.1 Numenius arquata | reverse complement strand
GAGGAGGGATCACTCCAGCGCTCGTTGGAGTCAGGGGAGAAAGAGGGTGGGAAGCCATCGTGTCGCGAAAGGGACACAACGATGTTGTCGCCCTCCCGAGAAATAATCACGGGGCAATTTCCTAGTCCTGAGTGTCGGAATCAGTCCGGGGCGAGGAGGGGTTTTCCATCAGCGGGGGCTTCGGCAGGGTGGGAGCGCACCCACAGACACGCGTGATGGGAGGGCACCCAGGGACACGCATGCTGGGGGGGGCACCCACCGCCCTCCGCGGACACGCGGGGATGGAAGCGCTTCCCACACGATCCCACGAGAACGAAGCCGATGCCTTTTTCGCCCCCAGGACAACGAGGGACGGGGATGGCGGGTGGGGGGGTCACGGGTGGGGGCTCGGAGCCCCTCTCCGCCATGCAGGGACCCCCAAAGGTATCAGGGTGGGAGTGCCCCTCCACCCACGGGCCCTTGCAGGCCTCGCGGGGGGTGATCACGAAGTTTGTAGAGCTGCATCTGGAGGGGGGGACACGGGATGCGGCCGTGACAGCGGGTCGCAGAGATGGATGGCCCGAGGGGATGGGCCGGGCACCGCCAGCTGCTGCCCAGATGTTTCCCCGTGGGACCCCCTTATTTTGCGGAGCCCCACGGGGGGAGCGGAGCCGGAGGGAGCTGCAGCCCCCCCGGCTGCGGCTCTGGACGGGTCCCGGCTGAATAATTAATGGTTCATCTGCGGACGGGGCGGCGAGAGGGGGAACTGGAGTGGAAAGAGGAGAAAAGCGGCAATTGCCATTTATAGGGGCCCGGCGTGTTTATTGATCTGCGATTTACTGGCTCGGACTAATCCATCAGACGGGCTCCTGCAGCCGGGCGGGACCGGGACCGGCACCGGGACCAAGACCAGGACGATCCCCAGCCCTGGCCCCGGCCGTGCCCCCTGTTTAACACTCCTTTATTTTGCTTGCGCTGGGAGGGGAAAAAAGCCGATCGCTGCCCATGCGGGGAAGGGGTCCCTTCCCTGCTTGCCGGGGGGGGGTGTCGCAGCCCTCCAGCCCCCTCCAGCCCCCCAGCTCGGAGCATCCTGAAAGAACGAGCAGACTCGACGGGTGGGTCGGGTTGGGGGGGTGATTCACCTGCACCCATCGGAGAGGCCGGGTACGGGGTGTGTGTGTGTGTCCCCCTCCCTCCCCCCCGGCGCGACCCTCTCTCGTAGAACCCCGTTTGTCGGAACAACCGGGACCGGGGCTGAGCCCGAGGGGCTTCAACCTGCCCCCACGGCCGGGCCCGGGTGGACGAAACGGCGGAGCGGAGCGGGGAGCAAAACGAAAGTGGGTCCCGGAGGGGCGGCAGCGGGGCCGGGGACCGGGAACAAAGCGGCCGGGCCCTGGGAGGCAGCGGGGACACCCACACCGTGGCCGGGGGCTCAGCCGAACCCCCGCCACCGGCAGCGTGGGGCGGCCGCGGCCCGGTGCCGCTCGGGGAGCCGGGGCTGAAGGCGGGCGCAGTCATGGCGGAGCGGTTGGTTCCTTGTTTTGGTGGGTTTGGTTTTTTTGGTTTGTTTTTTTTTTTTTTGTCTTTTTTTTTTTTTTCCCTGTCTCGGCAGCAAGCAAAGAATTAAACCCTGTTGGCAGAAAATTTGGGGGTTTCATTTCCATAAGGAATGCCCCCAAGGCTCCTCTGGGGCCGAGGGAAACTCGGCGCTGGGGAATAAAAACCATTTGGGGGAGAATAAACCTCCCCCGAAGCCGCGGGAGGAGCGGAGCGGTGGCAGCGGGGACAGAGGCCGGGTCGGGCCGCGGGCAGGGACCCCCCCACACACCCCAAACTCCCCCAGCCCGGGCAGCCTTTTTATCATCACCGACGTGGTTATTATTTCAAATTTTGGGCGGTCGGAAACCAGCCACCCGCTGCTCAATTAGCCCGAACAACGGGGGCATTAAACGGCCGATCGCGGCAGTGTTTAAATCTTTATTTACCAGAACCTTGTAAAGCCAGGAACAATTTGCATTCTATTAACTGCTTTTCAATAGGGCATCGACTGGAACTAAAAGATGCCACTACCCTGCCCTAATTAAAGAGCAACTGAATTACACTAAATACATATGAACGCCGCTCTCCTCCATAAATAACGGCGGGCTCCTCGCCTTGCCGAGCGCCGGGGAGGAGGGGGGGGGAGCGGACTGTGCCCGGCCCCACGGGGAGCTCGGATTTATTAATATTTTTTTTTTAAATAAATTATTACACGCGTGTTTTTCCACCCCGCGGAGCCCCGGCGCGGAGAAGCCGGGGGAAGGAAGAGCCGGAGCGGCTCCGGGAGCCGGGTCGGGCCGGGCACGTCCCAGCCCGGCGCTGACCCCTCGATCCTTTCCCCCGCGGAGGCTCCGCGCAGCGCGCAGGAGCGCGGAGCCGAGACCCCCGCCCGCCCTCCCCGCCACAACAGCTCAGAAAAACCGTGTTTTTCCGGCAAACCTTCGGCCTGAGGCCGAGCAAGACCCGCCGCGCTCCGCACCCGCGGTGCTGCGGGGCAGCAGCCGGCCCCCACCCAGGCCGGGAACCGGGGACACGGGTGCGGGAGGTCCCTCCTTCTCCCGGTGCCCCGGAGGGAGCGGAGCGCAGCCCCGGCGCTGTCCGCCTTTCCCCGACCCCACAGCCCGGTTCCCGGCGGGGAGCGCCGGGGGCGAACCGGAGCTTCCCCCGAGCGCGGCTCCGAGTGGCGGTGCTAAACGGACGGCGAAGGAGCTCCGCCACCGGCCCCGGCTCAACCCGCACTCACGGGCGGCCGGGATCGTGGGCCGGGGGCTGCCGGCGGCTCTCCGGGGTCCGCCCGGTAGGAGAGGGGGTCGGTTCGGTGCGGAAATCACCGCCGGGGCTAGAGGCGGCCGAACCGGCGGCGGGGAGCGGCGGGGAGAGGCGGGCAGCTCCCGGTTCCTGCCATCCCTCCTTTCCTGCTGGCAGGAGCAGGCCCGGGGAGGGGGAATTCGCCTTAAATATAATTCACCTTAAATATAATTCACTTAAATAAAATTCACCTTAAATATAATTCGCCTTAAATATAATTATTCATTCGCCTCAAATATGATTTGCTTCATTCCCTTTCTTTTAAAGGCTTCAAATCGGCTCGGTGACACCCGGCCCACGATGGATCCCCGCGAGCGAGGGGTCCCCACGCGTGGTCGCATCCCCCCCCCCCCCTCCTCCCCCTCCCGACCCCCCCCTCTCCCGCCCGGAGGTGCGGGGTCGTGGCAGCAGACCTTGCCGTCCCCTACCTACCTGCCAGCCTGAGCGCCGACATCCTCTGAAATTCCGGCTCCTGCAACCATTTCCACATCCTCCGGAAAGTCTCCCGGCCCGACTTGAGCTTACTCCAGGGCTTGGGGTTCCGCAGCAGGTCCGAGAGGGTCCCCTGGGAGCGGCACAAGATCCTCTGGGCGAAGATCGCCTGCGGGATGCTGTAACGCTTCAGCTCGGCCGTGATCCGCTGAGCCACCTCCTTGGTGTTGATCTCCTCCACCTGCCCGGAGCCACCGGGCTGGGAACCGGTGGCCGAGGCCTGGCGTTCCCTCTCGCCCAGGAGGGAGCCACCGGGCTGGGCGTGCGGGTGGCCGTGCGGGTGCATCCCGTTGAGCGGTGGCATCATGGCCGAGCTGGGGGCCGCCAGCCCCCGCGCCAAGTGCTCCTCGCCCCGGGACAGCATCGCGGCGTGCGAATCGAAGCCGTTGGGCGAGAGCATCTTCTCGTTGGGCAAGTGGCCCCCCGGGCCGTAGGGGGCCAGCGGCTGCTGGGCGTTGTGCAGGCTGCCCAGCCCGTTGGGCAGCGGCGAGAGGGGCTGCCCCATGGCCGGCATGTCCTTGGGGTAGTGGCTGTAGAGGTTGCCCATGGAGGCCAGGCTCCGCTCGTCGCGCATGAGGGTGAAGCTGCCGCTCACGTTGCCGGCCAGGCGCTGGTGCGGGTGGTGGTGGTGGTGGTGGTGGTGCGGGTGGTGGAACTTCTCCGAGACGGTGGAGATGGGCGGCAGGTGCTGCAGGGGGGTCAGCGTGGTGTAGGTGCTGCTCAGGCTCATGCCGGAGGGGGACTCGCAGGACATGCTCATGGCGGGGTGCAGCGGGGCGGCCAGGCTGTGCTCGGCGCGGTAGTCGCCCCCCTCCAGGATGGAGGCCATACCCGAGACCATGGCGGGCCGGCCGTGCGGTACCAGGTTGCGGTGCGAGCCTTGTCGCCCGTGGGCCGGGCTCAGCAGCTCGGCGGGCTGCGAGTGCGGGACGCCGTGCAGGCTGCCCAGGTTCTCCATCGCCAGCTCCATGGTGGCCGCCGGGCTCTGCCGCTGCCTCGCCCGCTCGCTCGCTGCCTTCCTCCCCCACCCCCCCCCCCGCCGCCGCCTCCTCCTCCTCCTCCTCCTCCACCGCCGCCGCCCCCCCCCCCTCTTTCCCTCCCTCCCTCCCTCCCCGCGCCGGCTGCCCGGATTAATTCAGACTCCGCGCTCGGGGGATCGATCTCCCGCACCCCGCGGTCAGGCCAGCATGATGCGCCGCGCCCGCCCGCCCCAGCCCGCCTGGGTGCGCTGCGGCGGGGAGCGGGGCTCGGTGCGGTGCGGAGCGGAGCGGTGCGGGGCGCGGTGCGGTGCGGTGCGTGCGCTCGGGGCGGCTGCGGCGCGCCTCGGCCGCCGGCTCCCGGCAGCCTCGCTCTGGGCCGCGGCGTGACGTCAGCGCCGCTCCGCCCCCCCCCCCCCCCTCCTATCCCCCCCCCCCCGCCGAACCGAGCCGCACCGCCCCCCCCCCCCCCTCCCGGTGCGTGTGTGTGTGACAGGAGGGGGGAGAGCGGAGCGCAACCAGCACCCCCAGTCCCCGCCGGAGTGACACCCCCCCACCACGCCGAGGTGACCCCCCCGCACCGGGGTGGCCCCCCCGCCCCCCACCGCACCGGCGTGACCCTCCCCGTACCGGGTGTCTTCTCCCCCCCCCCCGCACCGGAGTGACCTCCCCCGCACCGAGGTGACCCCCTGCACCCAGCGCCCATCTGGCAGCGCTGCACGACGGTGCCCACCTGCGTCCCCCGCACATCTGGCTGACCCCAGCCCCCACCCGGGCACACATCTGGCTGCTCCCACCCCTGGACGCGCCTGTCCCCAGCGCCCCCCAACACCCCCCCCCCGCTGCCTCCCTTAGACCCTCCCCTCTGTTCCCCCCAAAGCCGTCTGTCCCCACAACCCCGTGTTTCCCCACGCGTGTCCCCAGCATCACCCCCCCCTGACCCCCGGCGGGCACTGCCCGGGCAGCGGGGGCTATCGGGAGGCGGGGGGTGGTTGCCTTGGCACGGGGGGGGGGGATGACAGGGACATGCATGGGGCGGCACACGGCGCTGTGCTGCAAGGCCCTGGGCAGCGGTGGTGGAGAAGGGGAAATGGGTAAAAAGAAAGGAAAAATGGAAAAGGGAAAGGGAAAGGGAAAGAGAGAGGGAAAATGGAAAATGGAAAGGGAAAATGAAAAGGGATTGGCAAAATGGAAAGGGAAAGGCAAAATGGAAAGGGAAAGGTAAAATGGGAGGGGAATGGCAAAATGGAAAGGTAAAATAGAAAGGGAAAGGCAAAATGGAAAGGGAAAGGTAAAATGGAAAGGGAATGGCAAAATGGAAAGGGAGAATGGCAAAGGGAAGGGAAAGGAAGGGGGGGAAGACGGGATGAAGAGACGACACGAGGGGGCTTTAGGCCACCGGACGGGCTGGGACTCGGTGTCCTTCCCGGGCACGTTTCCAGCCGCCCCCGGCCCCTCCGCCCCGGGCCGGCCTCCCCCAGCCTACCCCACCTCCCCCCCGGGCGGCGCCGGCTGGAGCGGCTCCGGCATTTCCCGGCCGTGCCCGGTGCTCCAGGCCGGGCCGGGCCGCTTTCCCAAGCTTTATTGAACATACCGAAAAAATAAAAATCAAATCCATAGTTTTCCGCGGGTGGGCCCCGCCAGCCTCGCGTGGGCTCCTCGGCCCCCCCCTTCCCCCCCCCCCCCCCCGTCCCTGCCGGGCTCCCGGAGGCTCCCACGGCCGAGAGAGGGTCGTCTGCGGCCACAACCGGGGGCAGCAACCGAGGAAGAGGGGGTCCCTGCTTTCCGTGGGGGGTGAAGCCGCGGGCCGGTGCTGGGGGTGTCACCCGCCACCAATATTCGCAGTGAATAATTCAGCAAAAATTAGCATCCCGCCCAAACTCAGTGCATTTAACCCAATCCGTCCATCCCATCCTTCCCATCCCATCCATCCCATCCCATCCCATCCCATTTATCCCATCCCATTTATCCCATCCCGTCCCCGGGAAGTCGGTTAAGATCATTCCAATAAAATAAAGCCCCGTGAGTTCTCGGGGCATGGGTTCACGCCGGTCACCCGTGGAGCAGAAGATGAACCGGGGGGAGCGGGGGTCCCTCCTCGGCGCCTTTTCTGCCCCTGTAATCCCCTTATACCGCGGTCCAGCACGCTGGAGCCGGGCCGGGCCCGGCCGAGCCGGGGTGTGGAAGGAATCCGCCCCCCCGCCCCCGGTCCACGTCCCGCTCCCAGCTCTCCCCCCCCGCCCCCCCGCCCCGGTGCGTCCCTGCCGGGAGGATCCGCGGGCCGTGAGCGGGATCCCGAAACCGGGAGGGAGCCGCGTCCCGGAGGATCCGGCGGGGATGCGGGGATGGCAAGTCCCCCATACCAAGGTGGGGGGGGGTGGCCTTCCAGACAAGTAACGGGACATGGAGCCGGGCAGGAAGGGCCTGGGGGCGGATAAGGATGGGCAGGGGGGTCCGCAGGGGGGCAGGGATGGGCAGGGGGGTCCGGAGCCAGGCAGGGATGGGCAGGGGGGTCCGGAGGGGGGCAGAGATGGGCATGGGGGCCTTGAGCCGGGCAGCGTCAGAGGATGCTGGCGGGGGGGGGGGGGTGGTGACGAGGTGCGCAGCGAGGAGGAGGTGGGGAACAAACCAGGGATGAAGCAGCCGCGTCTGGAAGGGTTTCATTGAGTGTAATAATGGCGATAGCGCATCGACCGGCCCATCGACCGCCCATCGATAGATCTATCCCCGCAGCTGCCCAGCGCACCCGCCGTCCCGCACAGCATCCCCGGGCCGGGCTCACCGCCCCCCCCCGCCCCCCAGCCCCGCAGCACCGGGGGCCCCCCGGGGCAGGCGCTGGACTCTGCCCTCCGCCGAGCTTCGCACCGAGCAAATAACAAAAAAGAGAGAGACTTTTTACTAATTAGTGCGACATAATTGAGTAATGCGGTAGCCCCGCACGTCCCCGTCCCCCCGTCCCCCCCCCAAGTCCTCCCCCCGGCTCTTCCCCGATCGATGCAATATCATTAGGCGAGAGGCACCGAGACCCGTGGGGCCGGGGGAGCGGGAGGCAGCGGAAGATCCCTGGGGTCCGGCCCCGGGCCCGAGCCGCTGCGGGATGCGGGAACCCGGCGGGGTTTGCTATCCCCCCCCCCCCCCCCAACCCGGGGGAAGCCCTTCAGAGCGCCCAGAGGCTCCGGCGATGGGCCGGGGCGCAGCGCGGGGGAGAGGCCCGGTCTCCATTCGCCAGCTGGATGCTATTGATCCCTTCCCTCGCCTCCTCTTTCTTCCTCGGCTCCCTCTCCCTATTTAATTCCCATCCCTCTGCTCCTCCGCAGCCGCCCGGGCAGCGCTCCGACAGGAGCCGGGCAGTGCCGGCACCCCGGGGAGGGGGGGGGGAGAGCGGTAAGTGCGGAGGGGGGAGCGCGGCCCCGGTTCCCCCCCTCCCCGCAACCCCCCCGCAACCTCCCCCCCGGAGGGACTGACGGCTTCGCTTAGACGGGACGAGCTGGGAGAGAGGCGCAGCCGGGTGGACTAAGTAACTCCCCCCACTGACCCCCAAAAAAATCGCTGCCCTTCTGAGCATCCCCCCGGGTGGGCGGAGCGGGGCTCCCGGGGCTGCCCCCACCGGAGAGGCGGCCCCCGCTCCCGGCCGGCCCGGGCAGCCCCGGAGCCCGGGGAAAGGTGTGTCGGAAGCAGGACGAGCATTTCTACCCTCTCCCTGCCTTCCGGGGCCGTGCCGGGGTGTGTGTGTGTGTGTGTGTGTGTGTGTGCGCGTGTTTGATTTACGCTCAAATCTATTTTAATTATTTTTATTTAATTTATTTATTTTTTTTTTTTCCACCCCCACTTAGGAACAGCTCGAAAAGCCCAAACGACACGGCCAGAAATATCTCCAGAGGAGCGGGGCGGTATTTCTTGCGACCGGCGACCAGGTACAAGGCAGGGGATAAACCATTTTGTTTTGCCGGGCAGGGAAGGAGAAGGAGCCGGCAACGTGGCTCCCGCGCATCCCGCCCGTAGCACGGCCCCTCTGGCAGCCCAAGTTCCTTAAAGTTCTTTAAGGCTTCGAAATAACAGCACCATCGCCTGGCAGGTGAATTATTTAGTGCCTATAGATCCCTCGCAAACCCTTTCATTTCGGTTCCAAACCTTCCCCAGCCCAGCCTTTGCCTATGGATGTCTCGATTTTCCAACAATCAAGCGGGAGGCAAAAGAGCGTGGCAATTTCTGCTAATCGATTTTCCATACAATGGGCCCCAGATGATGTTTTAAAATGTGAGAAACTAAAATGTGTTGGTTTAAATAAGACTTTTGCAATCAATAGCTTTTAAAAAAAGAGACTTTGATACCGGTTCTTGAAGGGGATTCAAACGCTTTCGCTTCCGAAACAAAACAAGGCAGGGGAAATAAAGAGCGACGCTCGAAAAGTTCCGCTCGGATTTGGGGTTATTAGAGCGGGATATGGGGAAACCCGCTTAGGGGGGGGCGCAGCGCCGGGACCGGAGCCCCCATCCCCGCCGGTCCCGTTGCGCGCCCCCGCCCCGGGGCACCGCGCTGCTCCGCGCTGCCTCCGCGTATTCCCGGGCGGCCGCGGGCGGGGGCAATCCCGCACTTCCCGTCTCCCCTGTCCCCCCCACCTCCGGCCTCTCCTGGTTTTTCGGGCGCGATTTGCCTTTCCCCGATTTCCTCGCCGCTCCCGGGGCTGGTGGCGCTTCGGGAAGGAATCCAGCCGGGAAAAAACTCCGGCCCTTTCCCCACCGACCTTTTCCTCCGCTAAAAAATCCCGCACACCCCCCCCCCCCCCGCCGCTCTGCACCCTCGGCGGCTTTTTATTTTATTTTTTTTTAAATTTTAAGACAATTTTGGCTGCAAGATCAGGCCCTTTCCCCGCCGCTCCCGGCTACTTTGCCTTTCCCTTTTGCGGGATATAATATATATATATATATATACTTTTATTTTTTCATTTCTCCCCGGGTGAAAAATTTCCCTCTCCCTGCAGAATCGGCCCCGGAGGCGTTTAAGGAGAGGGACAGACCGGGGGGGGGCATTGGGAGCTCCCCCCCGCCTCTCCGCCCGCCTCTGCCGCCCGCCGTCCCCCCCGGGTTCTGTGGGTCGGGCCGGGGCAGGGCTGGGAGCGGGGAAAAGGGTCAGAAACGGGGGGAAATCAAGCGGTGGGGCGGCGGGGTGGGGCTGAGGGGAGAACCGGCCCTTCCACAGCCTTTCCAGAGACTTTTCTCGTTTATCCCGAAACTTTGGGCCGCCCCGAAACTCGGCGGCCGGGAGCGGCGGGGCCGTGGCGGCGGCGGGGAGCGGGGCCGGGGGTGTTTTTCCATCCAATTTTGCCCCGGGGGGGCAGTTTGAGGACGGACGGTTGCTCTTTTCGATGTAAGCCCCGCAGGTTTTCCCCGAACGAAGCGGCCCCGACGAGCCCGGGCCGGGGCCCTGCGCCCCCCGGGGCTCCGTACCCACCCACGACCGGGGACCGAGCCGGGCCCCCCCGCTGCCCCCAGCTCCGGGAAAACCAACGGGGGCCTCCGGGAGCCTCCTTCATCCGCAATTTGTTTTCAAAAGTTCGCGGCGGAGCAGCCCTGAACTTTACACCCTGGCAGCGACGCGGGACGGGCTCGGCCCCGCCGGGGTTTTCGGGGGAAAATCGGTGAAAATCGCTGAGATTTTGCCCAGCTCCGAGGTGGGATTTTTTTTTTTTTTTTTTTATTTCCCCCCCCCTGCCTCCAGACCCCTTTCCGCCTTTCCCCCGTCGGGCCCGGCCGTCCCCGAGCCGGGCTGGGGTGCGGGTGGATTTCTAAATTACGACGTGAGACGTGTAACGAGTTTGTCGGTGCTCTGCGGGGTGTCCCCCAGACCTCCGAAATGCCCCTCGCCCTCCCCGCTTCTGCCCTCTCCCACTTTTCCCTCCTTGTGCATTACGGGGACCCTCAAGCCTGAGTCTCTGAGCACCCCAAAAGCTCCCCGGAGGTTCCGCGGGGGGGGGGGGGGGGGACGACACGTGAGCGCGGCTCCTCCGCGGGGCCGGGGGCGAGGAGCCGGGGCCGGGGTCGGTGCGTTGTGAAACATCGAGGAAACGAGAGGAACCGGGCGCTTTCCGCCCCGTTGCAGCGGGTTCCTGCATCACACCGTGCGCTGAAAGCACGCGAATTCTATAGACTTATTTTATACCTAACATATATAAGGATATACATAGAAGGAGAGCGTATTTATTTTGTATATAAGCGATATATCTATACATATTTTCTCTGCTTCTCTATATTTCCCGCAGGTGTTTTCCTGTCGCCGCAGGGCTCCTTCTCCCGGCTCGGGAAGCGTCTCTGCTTTTTCGAAAAGATCCTGTTTTTGGAGACTTTGCTCCTCAAGCCCGAGGGCGGCGGGAAGGTACGGCCGCCCCCCGTCCCTCTCCCCCCCCCAGCTCCCCTGCTCGACCCTGCTCCGGCTCGGCCGCCCCGCGGAGCGGCCCGGGGAGGGGGGACGGGGCGGGTCGGGGCGGGGGGCACTGCCGGGCCCGGAGCCCCTCCACCCGGTCCCCGCGGCTCAGCCCCCGGCAACAGGTACCTCCGCTCCCCGGGGCTGCGCGTTCTGCGGCAAGACCCGGGGGAGGCAGCGGTGGGGACAGGGGACATGAGGCAGGGACAGGGGACAAGGACGGGGACAGGCAGAGACAGGGACAAGGCAGGGATGGAGGTGAGGGAAAATGGGAACTGAGGCAGAGACAGGGACAAGGCAGGGATAAGGATGAGGCAGGGATGGGGGTGAGGGAAAATGGGAACTGAGGCAGAGACAGGGACAAGGCAGGGATAAGGATGAGGCAGGGATGGGGGTGAGGGAAAATGGGAACTGAGGCAGAGACAGGGACAAGGCAGGGATAAGGATGAGGCAGGGATGGTGACGAGGCAGGGATGGGGATGAAGTAAAACAGGAACTGAGGCAGGAATGGGGGACGAAGTAGGGTCGAGGCAGGGACCTGCCAATCCCCAGCCAGACCAAGCAGCCGCTTTGGGCTCAGCGGGGACAGGCAGCAGGTCCCTGCAGGGTGGGACACCCGGGCCTGTCTCTCGCCCACCCCAGCTTGCTTGGGTCATGCTGTGCTTGTCACTAAAATAATCCAGAGCGACTCATATCCAGAGACACAGAAAGCGCTGGCCGGCCATGGCCGATACCTACATGTGCATCCGCTGCCCCCAAACCCACCCCCCCCACCAAACTCTGCCGCTGCCCTGGGCACAAAGCCACCCCCACGGCAGATGCCACCCCAAGAGCCAGCCTGGCTGGGGCGCGAGGCGGTGGCACCCCTCTCCCGTGCCCTCCTCTCCCCCGCAGCAGTAATTGCCGCTGTATTTATCCAAACTAGGAGGGGGTGGCAGAGAAAGACTTCGAAGAGTAATTTTCCGGGAATTCTCCTCGGTGTAATTGTCTTGATAATAAATCCAGACGCTTAGCCTGTGTATGAATAGCTTTTTACCATTTTCATTTATTATTGAACACAGTGGGGAGAAGGGGAAACGCAACAGGGCTCTTTCTTGTGAGAGAGAAGGGGCGAAGGGGCCGAGGAGACGATTTCTCTGCAGATCCGGGAAACCTGGATGTGTTCATCATCCTGCTCTCTGTTTTGCCTTTTTTTTTTTTTTTTCTCCCCTTAATACTTTGCACATTTCCCCACCCCCCACTTTTTTGGGGGGTATTGAAAACTAATTAAATAACCCGTTAGCTAACACGTTAAATTAAGATCCACTCTTGGATTTAATGATGTCTCCGGAAGAATTGACAGAAATGTGAAGACAGACTGTCAATAGATTCCTTCCCCTGGTTACACCGTTTAAATGTGATTAAAACAGATCTCAAAGAAGGGTGCCCCGACATGGCGCCCACACAGGGACGGAGCCATCGGGGCACCAGTGGGTCTCTGGAGGCAGGCGCCTCCTGAAGTGGGTGCTGAGGGGGGAGATGGACAGCAGGGCAACGCTGCTCCGGGTGGTCCGTGGAGGACCGGGGATGAGAAACCGCGCCGATTTGGGTTGGAGCAAGACCCTGGCAGAGGGGAAAGGGGGAAGCATCCCTCGGCCGATGTCCCCAGCTGTCCCCCTGCAGCACCGAGCGACACTGGCTCCTCCATCCCCAGCCCTTGGAGCGGTCCAGGCAGCCTCGTGCTTTGCGGGTGGATGCGAAGCTGAGCCTCTGCTTTGTCCTGGCTCCAACAATGCAAACAGTGGCGGGGACGGTGAGCATACACCCATGGCTTTCTGCTTAAGCTCTCAGGTAAAGGTTACCTTAGCATCCAGGCTGAAAAAAATCAATGGCTGATACAGCATGAGACTCAGAAAGACAACATACATCTATCACTTAGGGATTCGATGGGCTTAGAATAGTCTTGTCAACAAATGATTGTTTAAACAGAATATCTCAACTGTTTATGGCACCCTTAATCCATACATCTAAGCACCACTGTAACATGTCGGGAGCATGGATTGCTCTGTAGAAACCTCTGTTGTTAGGTCCGGAGCTGTGGAACACTTAAGCATGTGCTTAAGTCTCTTAGTCTTCAAATTAATCATGTACTTAAGTGTTTTGCTTGACTAGGCCTGGCTTAAGAACAGGGAAGTACCTGTCATTATGTTAATGGATGAAGTTTTTGTTTCCTGCCCTTCATTTATGTAGCGTCTAAAGGGCTAAATGCACACACGCGTGCTCCGGACACCGAGTCTTCTGGCCGATTTATCCAGCCGGTGCACAAACAGACCCAGTGTCACCCCGCCATGGAGGTTATTTCATAGTTCTTCCTTCTCCTCTGGGTGCTGGAGTCCTTGCCGTGGCATTTCAGGAAGGCCACAGAGCTGGTGGTGGTGGGTGAACCCCCCCCAGGGGTTGGGAGTTAAATGATGCAGAGGGAAAGAGGAGAGGAGCAGATGGAGAGGGCTGAAAAAAACGATGCAGAAGAGAGTAAGGAGCAAAAAGAGGGTGGAAAAGCATCACAGACACAGAGCAACAGCTACAATGTCCATGGGGACCTGAGAAGGGAAAGCGAGGTGCCAGCTCCGGCTACCCTGGAGACCCTTTTTTGGAGACCTGCAGCCCTGCAGAGACCCAGCGAAGCCTGGCCAGGGAGCACCGCAGCTCTCGAGGAGATGCTGCCCGAGCAAGTGCTGGCTGGAGCCCGATGTCCTCCTGGTCCCGACACGAGTGGCTTGGCCGTGACCTGCGGAGCAAATCCGTTATCCCTTCTTATATCCATCACCTGCCCAGGCTGGCTTTGAGGGTGGGGGAGACCCCTTGCTGTGGGCTCCACTCTCAGCACTTGTCTCATGTTAATTATACAGCAAACGTAAGTGTGTTGGGAAGGGGGAGCTTCTCCTTCCTCCCCCAAATAACTGCAGCTTCAAAGGGAATGTGAAAAGAGGCTTTCAGGTGTTTGGGGGCTTGCGAAGGGACAGGGGTTAACAAAAACACAGGACCTGCAGAACAAAAAATATAGCGAGAAAGAGGAGGGAGTGAAAGAAATAAAGGAGCATTAAAGCACGTATCAATATTTCTCCTCAAAATGTAGAATGCATTTTCTTTTCTGAAAAATTAATAACCTCACTTTGTCAATGGACTCTTTCCCCCTCCCTCCCACTCGCCTCCCCTCCTCTTCCTCCCTCTCCTTGTCTGCAGAAGAGGTTCAATGGAAAACAAGCAGAGAATAAAAAAAACCCACCAGTTAATCCTCAGCAATTCCAGACTTGAGCTCTTTAACGGCCTCTCGGGTTCGTCTCCCAGCCACGCGATCTCTGCAGAGAAGGGGAACCCTCCCTGCCAGCTCCTGGCTCCAGTTCAGCCATGAACCTTCAGACAGCCCAACACCCAGCGTGCTGCATCCAGGCAAATCCCCAGATCCCCCAGAAAGGTGTCCCTGTGCTACCTCGGGGCAGTCGGAAGGAGGTGGCGGGGAGAGATGAGGTAATTCTCAGCTCAGGAAGGACATGGAGCTGTTGGAGCGGGGCCAGAGGAGGCCCCGGAGATGCTGGGAGGGCTGGAGCCCCTCTGCTGTGAGGACAGGCTGAGAGAGTTGGGGGGGTTCAGCCTGGAGAAGAGAAGGCTCCAGGGAGACCTCAGAGCCCCTTCCAGTCCCTCAAGGGGCTCCAGGAAAGCTGGGGAGGGACTCTGGATGAGGGAGGGGAGCCCTAGGAGGAGGGGGAAGGGTTTGACACTGAAAAAGGGGAGATTGAGCTGAGATGTGGGGAAGAACTTCTTTGCTGTGAGGGTGGTGAGAGCCTGGCCCAGGTTGCCCAGAGAAGCTGTGGCTGCCCCATCCCTGGAGGGGTTCAAGGCCAGGTTGGAGGGGGCTTGGAGCAAGCTGGTCTGGTGGGAGGTGTCCCTGCCCAGGGCAAGGGGTGGCCCTGGGTGGGCTTTAAGGTCCCTTCCCACCCAAACCAGTCTGTGATTCTATGAATTGCCGAAAGGATTTGGGGACTTGGCCCGTGCGCTCCACTGAGACTCAGCCAGACGCCTGCAAGGGCCAAGCGCCCGGGTGCACGGGATGCTGAGGCTGATGTCTGCATTTGATCTCCACTTCCAAGCCAAGCAAGTAGTTAAGTGACGCAGCCCCCGAGTGGTCTTGTTTGAGGGGACTGGGGTAAGTCCTTCCCGAGGTGCCACCTTCTTCTCTTCCTGCCAAATCCATGCCCCAAACTAAAACCCAGTCCTCACCATCCCTGTGAAACTTGGCCTGGCTGGAGGCAGCAGCTGGATCCCTTCTTGGGGGATCTTCCTTAAGGCTCCCTGAGCCAGAGACACTGGCAAGAATTCCTGTCCCAACCTGTGCTTCAGCAGGTTAAGAAATGCCCTCGATGCTGTCATGGTGCCTGGAAGACCAGGGGAGGCTGGACCAGTGATGGCCAGTCCTGCCCTCCCATGGGACATCATGAGGGGCTCAATGTGGGGTTCAAACCCGCTCCCCATCGCTCTGGCATCTTGAAGGTAGAGCTGTTAGGAGGCTGCTGGACCTGGAGAGCCGGGTAGAGACGGTCAGGAGAGCAGAGGAGCATCCGCCCCGCCAGGATGCTGTGGCTCGGGATCAAACCTAAGGGTTTCTGTGGCAGTGAAGACCAGGAATATTTTCCCGAGACGCTGCTCAGCTCTGGGGGCCAGCGGAGAGCTTGTCAAATATTGAGCAGGCACGTCAATGTTGCAAGCTCTAAGTGAAAGCAAAAATCAGTTAATGGTCTTCCCGAGCCGTCCTCTTGGCATGGGGAGTCCTCACAGAACCCGGGGCAGGCGATTTGCGAGGGGTTGATGCGCTGCTTAGTAAAGTGATCATTCAGCAGCCATTAACATGTGTATAAAACAAAATATGCGAAAAATCCCAGTGGGAAGAGGAAAAACACCACCCCGATTCGAGGAAGTGGTGCTATACATCACAGCCCGTAAGTACCCGCTTAAACCCCCCCAGGAATTTGGAGAAGAGTTTTGGGACCTGACAGGAGATGAGTTCTTCCTTCTGTGAGGAATTATATGAATTTTAATTTCTTCAATTTGGAAAAAAAGCAAGATCTTAAAAAAAAAAAAAAAGCAAGACATTAAAAAAAAATCAAAACTGTTACAGACGTTGTCAATCAAAGTAGGTGGCTTTGACAAGCTTTAAAGTTGTAGCTAAATTTAAGCTTGGGCGGTTTTTCAAATTTCCTTTTAGTGTAAATTAATCATGATTTTAAAAGAAAAAATAAAATCACATGGGGCTGGAAGAGGAAAATTATTCTTTTGGAAAATGCTGAAACGGGACAATCTGATGACTCCCACTCTTTTCAGGTGGCCAAGGAAATGTTTGAAAAGGGAGACTCAATGAAGCAGCTGGCTCCTTTGGGAAAAGGATTTGTTTTGATGAAGCGACATTTTTTTCTGATTTTCAAAACTTTTGGAGCATCCCCAATTTCTGCCCAACAGGGAAGGGCTCCAGATGCTCCCAGGAACAGAGCCCTACACTGACAGGGCTCTCAAGCTCCCATCCCTCTCCTCCAAGGTCTGTGTCCTGCCTTCCTCCAGGTGAAAAATTAGTGTAGGAAAAGGGAATTCCAAAAGGCAATTGCAAAGGAGGAGAAAATTAATAGCAGCAGAGTCAGGATGACTCTTCACAGCAAAGGACTGGGCTCCTTTCGTCACCCTGAGGCAGGATGGGGCCCACGGCTGAAATTCAGCCCTACCTGGATGCCTGCGTGTAAAGTTGAAGCAAGAGCTCATAACAGCATCTGCCTTGGCCTGAGTTATGTTCAGCTCTTCTAACTGAGACGAAACTACTGGGATTTTTAATTTACATTAAGATAACAGTATGCCTTTAAAGATAATAATATATCTTTAAAATAGGATGATAATATACATGTCCTCTGATGCTTTTTCCTTTGGCTGAAGGACGCAAGGTTAGATGAGGGTCTATCAACCTGCAGACAGTGTCTGAGGGGTCAGATCACAGACCCATCTGGCCTGGTTTCTTGTCTCCGCTGTTGAGCTGTAGTCTCCCCAGATGCGATCCAGGTACTTGTTGGCTCACCTTTCCATCAGGAATGGGTTAGGGAGCTTCTCCACTGCAGGCTGACCCTGAACCGTGACGACGGAGAGCCCCAGAGTCTTGTGTTGAACCCAAAAATTAAGCAAAGAGGTGACCCAGGGAACACCTGACCCAGCGATAACGTGGACATACTGGTGTGGGTGACCCTGAGATTAGCTGGAGTCAAACAGGCTGCGCCGAGGGCTGAGGCTTGGGATCAGAGGTCCATCTTCGCTGAGCAAGCACGGGTCTCATGTTTTCTGTCTGGGAAGCATCTTTGCATGTGAATTACCTCTTGTAGCAGCTAATAAAAGCTTGACTTTGATGACCCTGGAGAAATGTGGCTTTTCCTGGCTTTTGAGGGAGCCGAGCTGCACTTGTGGAAATGAAGCCGCTTCACGTAGGTGTCTCACAAGGGAAACGTCCACTTGTGAGCTCTTGTGGTCTAGTATTAACCCCTCTGTCCTTTGACTACGTTAAGTTAATCATGAATGCTCTCATACAAAGACTTTGGGATCTAGATACGGCATCATCCAGGGACCACAGCAAAAGGCATCGTTAGAAGAGACACACACACCCGCGAGATTCATGTGTCTATGGTGGGATGGATTGAGACCGGGATCAATATCTGTGCAGTAAATACTCTACAGCACCTGGGAAATAACCACCCCACCCCTGATCTTCATCTGATGGGTGAGAAGCAAAGCCCAGGCACCACTTTTAGGACGAGCTGTGGGAGGCTGTGGAGATGACGCTGTTGGGGAGGCCACGGGAGCGGGAGCTCGGAGCCCTTCATGGCAGCGAGATTTGCCTAATGAATGGCTCCTTGGAGAGGAGGGATGGACCTTGTCTACACACAAAATTGCAAGCCAAAATTGGTCTTGTGTAGACACTCTTAAATCATTTTAAAGCAGGTTGGTATTGGTTTGTATAATTCGATTCCTTTACCAAAGCGAAGCGAAATCGATGCAAATGGGGTTTACATTGATTTCAGTACATCCGCACAAAGGTTTTGCCCCAGTTTAATGAAATCAGTTTAAAAACACACCTTTAGCTAAACCGGCATAACTTTGTGTCCGGCCAAGGTGAGGCAGAGAGGGAGAAGGCAAGAAGGCGGCGTGATCTACCCTAAAAAGAGGTGTTTATGAAGAACATGTGCAGGCAGCGAAGCCCCCGCTCGAGCAGGCTGCAGTGGCGCAAAGTGATAAGGAATGGGTCAATATAGTTTTCTCAAAGATTTTTTTTTTTTTTTTTTTTTAAAGAAAGGTTAAATGTGAGGTGATATCGATTTCCCTTTTCTCCCCGTCCCTCCTCTCGCCACCCCTCTGCCCCCAGCCCCTTCCCCTCCTCCCTTGCCCTTTCCCCACCTCCCCGCGGCCCGGAGCCATCCTTGGAGGAGGAATTGCAGCCCAAAGTGGCCAAGTGACCAGGGAGGACCACGGGGCCCGGCCGCGGCGCTGACCAATGGCCGCCCAAAGGAGCCCCCGTTGCTTAGCAACCCGCTGCAGAGAGAGAGGCAGAGAGCGCAAAAAGATGGATTTTCAGATTGCAGCAGCCAAGCAGATCAATTCTGCAACATGGGCTACAGTGGCCAAGCGGAATCTCTCTTGCTCCCAGCAGGTATTGATCCAGCCATGCTATAGGCATTGAATGAGCTCTAATAAGTCCTGAGTAAACAGGAACAAGGACTTAAGTGATAGCCCAGCAGTCAAACATCAACTCCCTTTGTCTTCTTCTTCCTCTTCTTCTTCTCCTCTCCTCTTTCTTTTTTTTTTTTTTTAATTGCTGAAGGGTTTGCAAGAAAAGGACAATAAAGTTTATTGATAGAAAAATAGAGTCAGAATATCACTTTGTTCACAGCCTGGGAGGACTGGGGAAAAAAAAAAGTCCCTGCCTCAAACATCCAGGTTGGCTTTGCAGAGTGGTGACCCATGGACACACGTGGTGAACGTGGCTCCCAGCTTCCCTAGGGACGGCCAGGACTCAGTGACAAGGTCCTTCAAAGGGAGTTTTGCCAGGGACAGGCTCGTGAGGGAGTCCAGAGCTGCCCATCTGAAGCAGACATGGAGGTTGGGCTGAGGTGATGAGTCTCCTTTGCATCTCCAGGGCTTTGGAAGGGGCGGTTAAAACTCCCTGCAGGGAAACAAAACCCAGACCAGCCTTCAGGAAGCAGTTAGGAGCAGTGAAATTCCACCTCTGTAGATGCCAGGGCAGGCAGCAAAGCTGAGTGTAGACGCTGCAGAGCCTGGAGGACGTGTCCAGAGCTTCAGGATGCTCGGGAAGAGGAAGAGAGAGGTCTTTACCTTGGTTGTGAGAGAGGTCTTGTTTGCTGCAGGGAGATGCCACGGCTGAGAGCAGAACCAGGCAAGGAAGAGTTTGGACTGATCCAGGAGTCTGATGTCAAAGGAAGGGACACAGGGGTGGCTGGGGTGACACAACCAATCTTGAAGGACCAGCTTTTGTGGGAAGTGTGTGTCTGGGACCAAGGAAGAGCCCCAATAAGCTCAGCTGACAAAGAGCTGACTTGGTGGATCCCAGACACTCAGCCGGGGCCAGGCTTGTGCAAAACCTTCCATTGCTTATGGTTTCCCAAGTGTCCTCGGCTCAGGGACTGCAGTCACCAGCTCATTGCAGGCCAAGAGCCTGGAAAACAAACACCCCATGGCCATATCAAAACCCTCTGCACTATCCCTGTCCCTGTCCCTGTCCCTGTCCCTCTCCATCTCTCCACCTGCTCCCTGCTCCATCTCACGCCTCCTCCTGCAGCATCTCCATCCCTTCTTCCTCACCTTCTTCTCCAGCCTTCACCTCTCTGCGACAAGGAGCCCCAGGGCCTCAGGACCCTCCAAGCTATTGCTCCCCGTGCCTCAGCTTTTCCTCTTCTCTCCTAAATTTCCTAAATGTCCTAAATTTCTACCTCCAGCTCTGTGTGCATTGAAGCCTCCAGCCACCGCTGTCGCCCAGCTGAATAACTGCTGCGGTCGGGGCGGTTGAATCACTGGCAGGAAGGACCAGGCTCCCATCCAAAGGGCTTGGATGCTGCTCTCCAGCATCGCTGGCAATTCCCAAGCGACACCAATTAAATAACTGGAGCTGCTGCAGATTTATGCCCATGTAACCAAGATCGCAGGCCAGGTCTGCCTCCAGCGATTACTGGACCGGGGAAACGAGAGCTCTTTGCTTGCACTCTGAGATCTCTCAACCCACATTTCAGCAGCCTTCGTCATAACAGGGCTGATAATTAATTGATCTGATATTACGGTGGCTGGCTCTGGGGCTCACCCCAGCTCCCTGCCGCAGTTTAACACCGGTTTAAATCAAGGGAATCCTTGAATCTTTAACGTGGGAAGGAGCAAGAGGGAGACGGGCACCTCCGTGCAGATGCACATGCGTGTGGAGCATGTGCCCGTGTTCGCCAGCGTGCGCACGAGTGTCTCGATTGCTCCGGAGGTGGGAAGAAAATAGACCAGCACTGGCCCATCCCCACAGATATTTGCCGCTTTCCAAGAAGAGAGAAGGTGCAGTCTCTTTTTCTGAAGGTTTCTGCATTTCAAAGTAATATCAGAAGGGCTTGAAGCTTAATCTTCGTTACCCAGGAGGCTGTAGGAATCAGGCAAAAGGAGAAAAAAAAATCAAATCGATACGGCAGTATGAATTTATTCCCGGGGGGGTCCAAGGCACCAATATTTTCTCTCCCCTCCATTAAAGAGATAGCACCAGCCCGATGTAGAGGCCCCTCACGTGTTACACCACAGCAGTGGGTATGATGACATGGGGGATAAAAATCACCGGAGGGTAAACGATATTACCCGGAGGGCTGGGAGGAAAAGTCCCGACTGTAGCAAACGACTTCTTTTATTTGCCAATGGCTTCCTGCATCCCTTGGTCCTGTGTGATGCTGGTGGCCGGGGATGTGGGGAGAGATGCCCCGGACATGCAGGGATGGGCTGGGATGCTGAGCAGCTCCCAGGACTCCTGAGCTGGAGACGTGGAAGGACCAAAATACCAGTGATCCCCCTGGTGCTGGGAGCCCTGTATCTGAGCCTCAGCTCCTTTTGTTGGGGATTGATAACTGCAGAAGGGACTCATCCCGACCACAGATCCAGGCTGAAGGCAGTGGATGCACCGTTCTGGGGAGATCCTGGTCAAGTTTAACACTAAACCCTTCACTCTGATGTGCCCACCCTGGGGAGGACCCCACAGGGGCCCCCACCAGCACCCAGGGCTCAGGGTGGCCAAGCAGAGGAGTCCCCAACTGCTCAGTGCTCACCTCCAGCCCACCAGAGCCATGTCCTCAGGCCTGTGACCCAGTCCCAGACCCCAGGAGAGGAAAACAGAAACACAGCAGTTCATCTGGACTCCAAAACCAGCTGAAGCTTCAGTTCATCGCCCACTGGCAGGAGCATGAAACCCCCAATGCCCCAGGGGACGTGGGTCTCCTTTCCTGGCATAAGAAAAGGTGGGTGTGTGCGTGGCTGGTGGTGGTGGAGACCAGCGTGCTCCCAGATCTCATCTTGCTTCTCTGCCACAGGTTCTTGTCCTTCAGCAATGGCATGGGGAGATGTTGATCCTCCCGGGCCAGCCTGACTCCATGGTCACCGCTGGTGGCTGCTCTGCCGTGGGCTTCTCATTCCCAGGCTCTGGCTTTGACCAAGGTCTCCTGGGGACGAGCAGCATGGAAACACCACGGATGGTGAAACTCACCTTCCCACCCTGGAAAAAGCTACTTCTGCAGCCACAGGGGAGGGACACATCCTTCTCTCCACCAGAAGAGCCGAGAGCCAGTATCTTCCTGCTCATACCGGGAGAAAAAAATCCCTCCTTTTCACTCAGGCCACCCAAAACTCAGGCTTTTCCTGCACAAGCCAAGTTGAGAGAAGCCTCAGGGACTCTGCAGCCCTGAGCAAGCCCTGCTGGGGCTGCATCGTGTTAAATCCACTGAAGCATCAAACCAGGCGCAGTTTGGGGAGCTGTGGGTTGGGGCTCAGTTGTATTTGCTGAATTTTGGGAAGGGCAGTGGGACCATGCGGGGCTGGGACGGCGGGCGACCAGCACGGGGGGTGCTTATGGCCTCTTGCTGCACGGCTCGAGCCAGAGCTATCAGCTTCCCACCACAATGCGCCCAATCGTTTGAAATTTAAAACAAAATGTAAAACAAGGAATAATGGTAACAAAAAAGGCTTAATTAATTGAAGTAAATTGCATCACAATAGTGATTTCTCAGTAACACAGCTAAGTGCCCCATTATTCTGATTTCACTCAGTATTCATGGATACTAAATAAATCACAGGCCCTCCACTTACAGCCTGCTGCAAAGGGGCAGGGGGATGGGGGTCCTGCCATCTCCTCGCTCTATATGTCAATAACCCCAGCACTTCCCAGGTGTCCACCTTAAATGGCAGCCAGAAAAATTACCGTCAAAATAAATGAATTGTCCAGCGGTTGTATTGTTTTGATTTGGTTTTTTCCTTTTTTTTTTTTTTTTTTTAACCTTTGCAAAAATTTCCCCTGGAGATTCACTCGGAAGCTTTTTCCCTGCTTGTTTCCCCTCAGTGCTGCACCGGTCCGTTTATCAATATCCTATTAATACCAATTTATTTGAAATCATTTATTTTCCCACTGCTCGGACAGCCTGGCTGCCTCCAGAAGTGATTGGTTTGGCTCCGCTTGGCACCATCACCCTGTGGCTGGCACCTCCCTGGGCATCACTTGGCAACGGTTTGTTGGAAGGGATGAGTGAGCGGGTACCCAGTGCCTGAGACCACGGTGAGGGCCAGGGACAGCCTGTAGACTGGGTTGAGGAACACACGCGGGAGCTCCGCACACATTCGCTTTGCTCTTTCTACCCGTGTCCATGCTTTGTCTGGGGCTGATATTGCTTGGGGAGCAGATTGGAGCCCTGCTAATTGCCAGCCTGGAGCTGACGAACCACTGTTTCGGGTGGTTTGACGGGATGCCAAGCTGGAAGGATGGCCCTAAAGCCAAGGTGAGGAGGAGGATGCTGGACCGCTGCCCTGCAGGCATGTCCCCTCAATGCCTGGAATGGGGTCCCGCATCCTGGCATCCCCAGTGCGGACCCCATCGGGGCACCGGCAGCGGCTTTGTTCTCCTGCCCTCCCTCATCGAGCCAGGCTGGGAAGCGCTGCTGGATGTACCAAGCGTGTCCAGCCTGGAGGCATCTCCTCCAGGAGCCTAATGATGGAAAAATACCTATTAGGTGCTGCAGCCCCCTCCCTCCTCCCTGCTGGAGCCGGGCTTGGTACGGCCAGCATTGATTTCGATAGCAGGTCAATGGAAATCAGCAGCGAGGAGGCACGGGGGGGTGCGCAGACCCTGCGACAAAGAGGCTTCGTCAGCCCATGGCTCGGCGGGATCCAACCCTGGGATCCACTCTCAGGGTCTCATCAGTGTCCCCTGCTGCTGCGCGGTGCCCGGGGTCCCCAGTGGTTGTGTCCCCTCTCTGCCATGGGTGGCTGCTCGGAGGAGGTGACATTACGCAGTCGGTACCACGGTGTTAGCCCTCAGGCACCGCGGGAGAGGGGACATTAGCTTTTCCCTCTGTCCTCTTCTTGAATGCAATGTCCCCTCTCTCCTCTCAAGCATCCCCTGGGCCCCCGTCCCCAAATCTCACCTAGGTCCCCAAATCTCATCCAGGTCCCCAAATCTCACCCAGCCGTCTCACCACTGTGCAATTCCTACGGAGCGGCCGCCTCTGCAAGGGGCCCAGGAATCAATTAATCAATTGCAATCAAGATCCCAGGGTGTAATCATAATTAATGTTCAGCCCTGATTGATCATGTCACGGTTTTGCCATGTTCATGTGAGCCGGGATGATAAAACCGACTGTTTAATGGCGCTTTCGCAGATCCCTTCCCGTTCCCAGCCCTCCCCAGGGCTGTCCCCTCTCCTGCAAGAGGGACAGAGGTGACGTCTCAGGAGACCCAAGGAGCTATTTGGGGAGGGGGATGGCACTGTGGGGGCTCAGAGGAGGGTCTGGCTCCACCAGGAGCAGGGAGTTGCAGGGTGTTCGTGTACGGGGTGGGTGACAGCTCTGCGTGGGCATCCTTGCCATGACGGAGGGCATCAGGATGACACCCCTTGGGTGGGTGCCACCACTGGGTGCCGCAGGTGGCACTGGGGGGGTTCAGCAGCCCCTTCCCCATCCTGTGGCTCCCAGGATTGGCCCCCAGCTGCACAGGGCTCCGTCCAGCCAACATGACGGGAGCCGGCCGAGGCTGGCTGGGAGCCCTCTGAATGTCACAAACACAGTGTAACTAGACTTGGATCAATCCATCAATGCGCAGCGGTGGTTAAATAGTGCTGTGCTCACCTCCCTCCAATTAAACTATCATTTCTGATAGATCCCTTTGTGTCTCCGTCTCCCCGCCGGGCTGCTCTGGCCGCAGGCGATGGCTCACCGGGTGCTCCCTTCTCCTGCCACAGCTGGATTGACGCTGGCTGCGGTGCATCGGAGGGATGCGAAGGTTCCTTCACAGCGTGTACTGTGCTCAGGAGCCCGGGAGAGGATGATCCGCAGGGACCACCTGCAGTTTCATCCCGAGGTGCGGATGGGAGCAGGCGGAAGCAGATGGCTGCGTTGCCGGAGCGTTTCTCCTGCATCTTGTGGCCCAGATCCCTGCCCAAGGCTACTGCAGCAGCGGGAGCAGCCCCGCTCCCCCAGCTCCCCCAGCCCCCCCAGTTCCCCCAGCTCCCCCAGCTCCCCCAGCACTGGGCACTCTTTGCTTTCTGGAGGAGCAGGGACCCCATGCCAGAGCTGGCACCAGCTCCAGTCCCCCTTTGCAGGTCCAGGCTGCATCCTCAGCACCCTCCCGAATCATGTAGTGGCTTGGGCTCAGCTTGCCTGTGGGTCTGGGGATTCAGGGGGTGGCTCAGTCCCATCTGAGCCCCTACAGAAAAGACAGAGCCCCCCACTGCCACACAGACCTTTTTCCTTAGCCTTGCGTTAGCGGCTTGACGGAGCTTCTAATCAGGATACCAAAATTTCTCCGCCTTTCTCCCTTCTCCCAGGGGTGACTGGCCGGGGGGGTCTCGCTGGGGGACATCCCATGGGGTGCGGGAAGTTGGGGAGCACCCGGGGAGCGCAGCGGCAGCAGGGCCTGGTGGGAACCCGCGCAGCAGAGCCGGGTATTGATTTCCCATCGATCCCATGCAACCACATTCTGCAGCGGCTGCTGTCCTACATTTCAATCCCACACCTTCGCCTCTGACTTTAATGGGCTTCATCACAGCCCAAAGCTTTATTTAACCAAAAGGGGAGGGAGACGGCAGGCGGGTGCCAGAAATCAGAATGATTCAGCCCCCCCTAGGTCTGCCCGGGCACAGCCGCATCCTCCGCATCCCTCCCGGCTGCAGGGAGCAGTGGACAGGCTCCCTGGGGTATTTTGGGGGTGCAGATCACCCGCAGCCCTGCAGGTCCCGGCCCCGACCGGAGGGTGCTGGGGGTGTCGGTGGTAGCCCCCGGCTCTCCAGAAGCTCTTCCACCTCGAGATGTCTCTCTGCCCCGTCCTTGCTGTACCTGCGCAACTCCATCTTCTGAACAAAGGGCTTCAACCGCTGCCGGAAGGGCAAAATTAAGCTCCACCTTAACGGGGATCTGCATAATTATGTGTGTGAGTGGAAGCGCCGCACACCCACCCACCCACCCAACCGCCACCCCCAGATGTAAGGTTACAGACAACACGTACGCACCCACGACAACTGGAAGATGAATATGGAAGAGCTGGATCTGGCTGAGGACGCCTGCATCTTCCTTGGGCGTTCCTCGAGCATCCATCACAGCAGCCGCCAGCCTCGGCACCCGCACGGCCCCGTCCAGCTGGGATATAAGTGATCCCTGATTTATCCTCCCTACCCCTCCCTCCCAATCCCATTTTTAAGCCTCCCTGGACCACGGCCCTGTTGCTCAGATGAAAGAAGATGCGATCGTCCTTTTATGTTTGAAGCGCTGCCCCCATGCACTCGGCCAAAGCCCCCAGGCTGCCTGTGCATGGTGGGGGCAGCCCTTCAACCGTTTCACAGCAAATCGATGTTATGACAATCCAAAATGTTGGGGGACAGGTCCTGCGGGCAGCCCAGGCAATGGGCAGCAGGGAGCCAGTGCCGGCAGGGGAGAGAAATAGAGAGGGAAGCAGCTGGGGATGGGGTCACCTCCAGGAGCGTGGATGGAGAGGGCAGGGGCTTCTGTACGGCCCTGCTCCAGCCAAAACCCTCTTGGACAAGAGTTCTCAGAGATGGGAGAAGGAATCAGTGGCAAGGAGGGATGGCTGGTGCTGAAAACCTCCTCAGGCAGGTGGCCCTGGTAGAGGCAGGGCAGTGTCCTTACCCTTCCTCCTCCTTCCTTTCCAGGTTTCCCCAGACTGTGTGGGTGGCAGGCACTGACACATCAGCTCTGGGTGGCGACTCCCCCCAACACTATTCCAGCAACCCAAAAATGTCTCCCCAGAGGCTGCTGGTAGCTTAGGTGAGCCCCGGCTGGGTGCAGGAAAAGATGAAGGACCTGAGAGCAGGAGGGATGGAAGACCTTGGAGCAGGAAGGGATGGAGGACCTGGAAGCAGAAGGGATGGAGGATCTGGGAGCAGGAAGGGATGGAGGATCTGGGAGCAGGAGAGATGGAGGACCTGGGAGCAGGAAGGGATGGAGGACCTGGGCACTGGGCACCCAAGAACACCTCAGGCTTTCCCTGCAGCAAGGGGCTCACAGCCCAGCTCCACTGGCGCCTTTCAGGTCTCATCTCAAGAAGGTTTTTAGTGCCAATTTCAATGGAATAAGCTCAAAGCCAATGCCAGCCTCTTCCAAAGACCCCCACTGCCACCCCAACCTCCCCCTGTTCCATGGCAGCTTGGAGGGGCCGGGGGGACCTCGCTGCAGAGCCAGCTCAGCATCTTGCAGCCCACGTGCCTGCTCTCTCCCTGGGGCAGAATATGGATGCTGTGTTTATTTTTGATTTATGCCAAGCTGAAAAAGAAATACATTTTCTTCAATTATTAATCAGCGAGGTGTGAGAGGGGGACACGAGCTGGAAATTAACTCCGTGACCTTTTGGGGGTGTTTTTTTACCTCCTTGCCTCCCTCCGCTCTCGAGCCCCGAGTGTGTTACCAGTCCTCTCAACAGAAACAGGGCTGCTCCTGTGAACAAGCTCCCAGCAGATGTCCCTAAGGCTGCTGAGAATGTTCGGATGATGGGGACGGTGTACAATGCAGGTGCCCCAGCCCAGGCTATTTGGACACCCAAAGCTGTCCTCGCCCCTGGGTGTGCGTTCACATATCCCTACACCTGAGTACAAAGAGTCTCTCTGACGCCAACCCACCTTCACAGAATCACAGAATAGTCAGGGTTGGAAGGGACCTCTGGAGATCATCTCCTCCAACCCCCTGCCACAGCAGGTCCACCCAGAGCAGGTCCCACAGGAACGTGTCCAGGCGGGGTTTGAATGTCTCCAGAGAAGGAGACTCCACCACCTCTCTGGGCAGCCTCTTCCAGGGCTCTGCCACCCTCACAGGAAAGAAGTTCCTCCTCATGTTTAGATGGAACTTCCCATGTTCAAGTTTGTGCCCGTTACCTCTTGTCCTGTCGCTGGGCACCACTGAAAAAGGACCAGCCTCATCCTCCTGACACCCACCCTTTCAGTATTTATAAACATTGATCAGATCCCCCCTCAGCCTTCTCTTCTCCAGGCTAAACAGACCCAAGTCCCTCAGCCTTTCCTCATCAGAGAGATGTTCTAGTCCCCTGGGCATCTTCGTAGCCCTCTGCTGTACCCTTTCCAGCAGTTCCCTGTTCTTGAACCAGGAAGCCCAGAACTGGACACAGTTCCCTGCTGTGCTCCATCCCACCACTCCTTTCTGGATGCCTCTGGCTATCTGACTGCCCCTTGGTCTGCCTTGGGCAGGACAGGACACCCCAATCCCATATCTGCTCCTACACAGCGACTGTCCTATAGAGAGACACAGGCCCTCAGCAGATCAGGTGTCCCACAGCTCCCCACACTCACTTTGGTGCCCTTAGTGGGCTCCAAGGCAGGACAGAGACCATATATACCTCTCCCTCCTTTGGCTCTTGGCTTCTGCTCTTGGCATTGTATGGGCGCTCATTTTTAGGTATCTAAGGAGGCTTTGGCAAGAAGGCTGCTGGACAGGAGAGAGGAGGCTTTTTGGACTGCTCTTCCACCCTCCTGCCTTGAAAACACCCCCTGAGCCAACATGTGAGGCTGGAGCTCAGCCTGCCTCCCGCAGAAGGACCGAGAGCCCCTGAGGCCAGCAGGAGAACACAAAGTTGGCCTTGGCAAGTTGGAGCATCTCCGGCGCAGGCGTGCTCCCGCTTCCCTGCCCCCTCCTCTGCCTCTCCCTCTCTTCCCGAAAGCAGCACTGCGGCAGCACACACCAGCAAACTGATCAAGGCGAAAGGACTGATCAATAGGCGTATTGAGCACTTTTCAAGGTACGGTGATTTTTGCGGATTCAGTGCTAACCTCATGCCGGAGCCCCAAGCTACCTCGTCTCCCCCAGCACCATCACCCCCAAAATTAGCTGTGCTGCCCCCTCCCAGCACATGTCCTGGCCACCCACTCCAGGCTGGCAGGGGCACCCAGGATGAAGCAGAGACCTTGGAGGCTCAAGTCATTGGTGGCACTTTTAGCTGGAGGGAGAGTTACCAGGTCCTGGGAGCATTTCTTCACAGTGGGTTCATACTGCAGTCTTGGGGACCACCTTGCTCTAGGACAACTCATGGGGTTCGGAGACTCTTAGAGAGGTGTATCTGAGTTGTGAGACTCCCAGGAGTGGGAATGAGCTGGGGGTCATCCCATTCCCATGAGCTGAGGTCATCATGATGGTGGGAAGAGGAGGGCTGAGGACAACCATTCATAGCTCATGGGGCTGAACCAAAGGCAATGCTGGGAGCAGGGAACCTTCCAGCAGCCCGTCCTTCCCAGCAGTACTTGGGTGGATGGGGCAGGATGAGCAAGGACCTATCCTGTGGTTGGTGGCATTGCAGGAGATCCGGCTGGAGAGGACCTCCAGAGGTCATCAGCCCTGGCTGAGCATTCCTGGGCTGCAGCTCCCAGGAGAAACCCATGGGATGTGCTCCTGGCTCGGCCGGGCTGGCCCAGGGCTGGCTTGACATCCTCCGCGCTGAGGTTTTGATGGAAAAGGATCTTTGCATTTAGCAACCTCCGTCTTGCTGACAGCCCAGGAGGGGAGGGATCGGGGAGGCAGATAGCCCCGAGCGGCTGATAAGGTGCTTGGAAAGATAACACAGAAATTAAACAGAACTTCATGTCAAGAGCTGCTGCTTCAAACATGTCCCAACCCCTTCGCTACCGAGGCATGGATAGATATTACACCTTGGAAGGTAAAAATAGCACATTTAATGAAGCTGGGAAAAACGTCAATTGTATTTTGTTGGAATTGCAGAGACCTCATTTCCACGTTCCCCATGAAAAGGCTTCGGTGCTGGAAGAGATATGAAATCCCCACACGTTTATCTGCAAAACGTGCTTTAAGCAACAAAAACCAACAGAAACCAACCAAAAAAACCAAGCGCTGTCCCGCACCCCCAGGTTTGACCTTTATCGCTCTCACAGAGCTCAAGTTTTCAGATTTTTGGTCACCTAGGAAAAAAAACCAACACAACAACTGTATTTTAAACCTACCAAATTTTTAATAGAAATTTGCCATGTAAATAGAATTCTGCTCCAAAATTGAGAGTGTTTGGGTGTAAATGGTGGAAGGGACGGGAGACTGGCCGGGGTTGCTTCACCCGTGCCTGGGGACACGCACTGCCCCGGGAGGCGCAGAGGCATTTAGAGGGGAAGGGACGGACCATTTGCCTCTCCAGGGCTGCCTTTGATTTAGGAGCAGGGAAATGTCTGTATCTGGAGAGGAAGGAAATGTCTTTGCTCGCTTTAACCTGGAGGGAAGGCTGTGTCCTGGCCGCTGTCCCAGTGCCACTCCGGGAGGACGGTGCCGGTATGGATTTTCGAGAGAGGAGAGCAGTGGGGAGGGCGAGGGATGCTACCTAATGCCATTTCATTTCACTTAGCAGCACTCCGCTCGCGCGGTCTCCAATACGCCCATCCGTCACGCTCCTCGTTAGGGAAAATCTATTTTAAAAATCTCTAATTTTTATTTTAAAGTCTAATAGAGCTCGGTGGTAATTTTCACTTTAAATAACGATTACGCACTTCGAAGTACAAGGTGTGCCTGGGCTCCGGACTGAGGACCCCACTGGCAGCGAGGACCAGTCCCTGGCTGCTCTCTTCCTTTGGGGCCGGACCCAAGTGACAGTGCTTGGGGCTCCATGACAGCAATTCCGATTTGCACCCATTATGTCAGTCCTTTTTATATTTAGAAGGAGGGATTTGGGGAAAATTTTTTTATTTGGAAGTGCCAACGCCGCACCTGATGCAGCTCTTAAGCAGAGCCGGTGACACGAGCTCCATCACTGCCTGGAGAAGGGCTTTGCTAGAGGAGCATATCCAAAACCCAGAGCATGATGTGGCACCTCCCAGGAGGAGCCAAAGGGCTCCCAAGAGCAACCAGAGGAAAAAAGCAACCCTTCTTGCCGACGGAGGGGCTGCAAGATGAAGGGGGCTCAGCCCCTGAGGTCTCTGATCCTGTTGCCCACCTCCTCTCATCTCCTCTGCCCTCTCCTGCTCTCTGCCTCCTGCCACATCCCATCTCCCTGACCCCAAACCATGACCATTGTGCACCCTGGAGAAGCTGGGCTGGGTCCCCAGAGTGTCCCAGCAAAGCCCTCTGCTGAAGAGTGGCTTGTCCCATGGGAGCTGCCAGGATGCTCCACGGGGGGATTGTCCAGTGGATCCACTGGGGGAATTATCTCACTCAAAGCATCCTCCACCCAGCCAGAGGGAACTGGGAACATCCTCCACCCAGCCAGAGGGAATTGGGAGCATCCTCCACCCGGCCAAGGGGAATTGGGAGCATCCTCTACCTGGCCAAGGGGAATTGGGAGCATCCACCGCCCAGTCAAGGGGAATTGGGAGCATCCTCCACCCAGCCAAGGGGAATTGGGAGCATTCTCCACCCAGCCAAGGGGAACTGTGAGCATCCACCACCCAGCCAAGGGGAATTGGGAACGTATTCCACCCAGCCAAGGGGAACTGGGAACGTACTCCACCCAGCCAAGGGGAATTGGGAGCATCCACCACCCAGCCAAGGGGAACTGGGAGCATCCTCCACCCGGCCGAGGGGAATTGGGAACATCTTCCACCCAGACAAGGGGAACTGGGAGCATCCTCCACCCAGCCAAGGGGAATTGGGAACGTACTCCACCCAGCCAGGGGGAATTGGGAGCATCCTGCACCCAGCCAGCCTCTTCCTGTCCGGCCGGGGAGCTTGCAGCGCCCAAGTAAAACACATGGCTACAAGCTCGGGGCGGGGGCCGGGGGGCTTTGCAGATTTTTGCTGCAGCCTCAGCAAAATCCCTTGCGGGGACTGGAACCTTGGCTGGAGGTGGCCTCTGCAGGAGTGGAGCACCCATGGAAAGGTGGGGTGACAGCGGCCGTCAGACACCCACCCTGCAAGAGGTCCCTGGGACGTGGCGAGCCGCTTGTGGACAGGACAGCTGGGGACCTGCCTGTCCTGGCTTCCAGGACGTGCTCCTCCAGCATGGGTTCCTGCAGCCCATCGGCCGTGCCATCAGGGCTGCACAGAGCTGAGGCAGCAGCAGGGTTTTCAGCAGGGCTGTACCCCGCTCCCCGAGCACTCGAGCTGCTCAGGAGCCAGCCCCTTCCCTCGCCCTCCCCTCCTCCTTCTGCATCACCTCCTCTCCTGCCCATCAACTTGTGACGCAAGGTCTTAGCCCACCGAGCAGGGCTGCCTCCGGCTGGTGGGACCTCCCCAGCGAACAAATTCTCCTCCCTCGCCCCTGCACCCATCGGGTCCCGTCCGTCCCCACCCACCCCCGCGGCTGCCATCTCCCCTTTCACCTGGCTGGTACCCAGAGGATGCGCGGGGAGGGCACGCCAAGGCCCCACTAACCCACCCAAGCAACAAGCAGAGAAAGAGATGCAAGGATGGAAAATTCCCCTTCATAATTAATAAATGAAGAATATTGTTGTTAATCGATGTAGCTGTGAAGAGAATATCGATCCCAGCCGCATGCTATTTTTTGTGCGGCTTAGATTTTTACACCTCATTTAGAGGCAGGTCTCTCTGGGGACCTCTTAACACCAAAAGATATTTGCAAGAGTCCAAAGTGAAGGGAAGAAAAGGGGGGAAAGAGATTAATTATTACCAGAGCTGGAGAATTATGTGTGTGTCCCGTTGCGGCCAACTGCAGTACTGATTTGAATATTTGATTAATAGCGAATTATAGCCACAGTTGATAACTTATCTCCGCGCTGGCTATTTAGTAAACAAGTGGGAGCCATTAGAAACATTTTTAATATTAATCCCAGGAAATTATGTTTATGAAGGCGGTGGCTAACCCTTTGTGTGCTGGGGCTATGTGAGGAGGATGCTCCGCTCGCTTCCCTCATCCTGTCCTTGGGTGGTTTAAATCTTTCCGTGCCTCAGTTTTCCTTCTTTAAGATAAATAAATCCTGAGTGGAGAGTGGCACTGGTTAAAGCACTGAGCATGGAGCTCTCGTTAGCACCAAACCTTTAACAAGCTGCCAAGGAGATGGTTGGGGATGAGCGGTGGGAGAAGTGGGTTCAGGGGTGCTGGGGGGTCTGGCAAGCCCTTGGACCGAGGTGGGGGCTTCATGCTGGCTGTTGGTTCATGGCTCCAGGACGATGCAGAGCAGGGACCCATGTGTCTCTGTGACAAACTACACGGTGGGGAGGTGGCTGCAGCCTTCGGAGTGCTCAGAGCGGATCAAAGAGCTGCCAGGAGCAGCAACATCCCAGCAAAGCCACTGCTGCCGCCCTGGCAAAAACCACCTCAAAGGCATCAGGAGGTCCCTGGGACACAGTGACCCACGCGGGGACAAGACAGCTGGGGACCTGCTCGTCCTGGCTTCCAGGACCTGCTACTCCAGAAAACCATGGCGGGTTCCTCTAGCCCATCGGCTGTGCCGTCAGGACAGGGTGGGAGGGTGAGCACGGGTACCCAGTTGGAGCATGGGATGCAGGGAGCCTCAGGAGATGGGAAAATAAGCCATGAAGCCTCCTGCACTGCAGCCAGCAATCCCTCCTGCCGCAAGGCTGAGGGCTGGGAAGGGGAGAAAATAATCCCTAATAATAATAATAATAAAAGTAATATAATAATTAATAATATATAATAAAAGGTATATAATAATATATAATAAATATTATAAATATATATAAATAATCCCCCTACTGTGAGAGTTGAGGAGGGGAGAAAAAAAACCCCTAATAATAATAACAATTAAATAATAAAGAAAATATTATAAAAATAATAACATATAATAAATAATATAATAAAAATAATCCCCCTGGTGAAAGGGTTGGGGAGATGGGAAAATAACCCCAAAACAGGAGGAGAGCAGGGTAGTGTTGGATCCTGCCCTGTGCAGGTCCTGCCGGTGCCACCTGCCCAGGGAGGGTGCAGAGGAGTTTGGGGGTTGTGGGATGATCAGAGCAGATTTGGGAATTTGGGTCAAATTCAGCCAGGGAAAATTTCAGGAGGGAAAAATGTGGGAGAGAAAAAAAGAAAAAAATTTAGAAAATGCCAAATGTTCAGTTTTCCACTGTCACAAAACGTCTCCCAAAATAAACAGAGGGAGTAAGTCCTCAAAAAGGGGAGGCTGATCCTGCCTGAGATGGAATAATCCCCGGTGTTTCGGCAAGGAGGGAAGCGGCTGGACTCCCTTGGCAGGAGGGGTGGGATTCACCCAAAAGCAGGGGGAAAGCAGCAGCCCCCGGCCTGGGGCTGTTCTGGGTGGGCACTTGAGCACGGTGTTTGCTGGACGTGAGGTGGCGCCTGAAAAACCCCCAAGGAACCACTTAGGAGATGGGAAAAACAGCAAAGGGTGTGGGAATGTGTCTAGGGACAGCCATGGGGGTGGAAGAGGATGGGACAAGACCGGCTGCGACGTCCCACCCCTGGCAGGATGCTCCCAAAATGAGTCTCTGCTCCTTCTCCCCTGTCCCCACTTCGGGGACAGATCTGTCACCTCTGGCCACAGGAGCCCTGGGACAGGAGGAAGCGGGATGAGGCATCCGAGCTGGGAGCGGCGGTGCCCGGGATGCGCTCCCTCCTCCACACTTCAGCAGGGCTCCCGCATCCATCTCCTCCTCAGCCCGTGATAGGCCCTGGTGCTGCAGATCCATGCAGATCAATGCAAAATTAATTAGAGTAATCAACTCAGCTGTACCACAGAGATCATACAGGCAGGGTTTTAGGTGACTAATTGGTGGAAGCTGACAGCCAGTGTCCCCGGTGTCTTAGAGGTATTAACACTTTTTTCTCTGTAGATTAATTACCTTTTTCCACCTTTCACTTGATGGGTCTGTCCGTGCCGCGCTGTTTGGTGGGGAGCAGTGATGGAGGCCAGGCCTGAGGAGCATCCCATGGCACGGCCGGACTGGGGAGGGGGCAGGAGCCCGGGTTTCCATCATGGGTGACAGCTTTTGCACCAGCAGCATGATTAGGGGGGCGATGGGTGTCCCTGTCCCCGCTCTTGAGCCTCCATCCTGTGCCGTGGCAAAGTCCCCCTTGTGCACGTGTTTGACACGGGGCCACTCTCCTGATGATCTGTGGTCCCTCCAATGCCACATCCCCCATCCCCCTCCACTTCTCGTCTGGGATTGGGGTTTGACACCGCTGGACCATCTTTCGGCAAAGGCTGATGTCCACACCACAAGTCTGAGGCTATTTCACAGGTCCACGAGAAGGTTAAAAGATGGGTTTGTTCTGCAAATACCGACGTGGGGTCTCTGTGATGGACACTTAATGAGCCACTTGTGCTGCTGGCATCCAAGCTGGGAACAGGGCGGATGGTCTTAATAACCAGGGTAATTAATCACCACCAGTTATCTAGTGCTAGAGATGGGTTCTCCATCAATTGGACTCTGAGTCGCCACTGGGCACCTTCCTGCTGAGTGTGCCCTGGCTCGGACAGAAATTATGGCTCGAGAGAGAGGTGGAAATAGAGCAGTCCCTTTTGATGGTCCTGGTGGCCTTCACACCAGGGCCTGGGGAGCCTGGGGAGCAATGGGGAACCTCCCCTTGGCTTCAACAGACGATGGATTAAACCACACGTGAGTAACCAAAGATACATGCTGCCTCAGTGAAACATATAAAAGGCATCAGTTAGACATGGAGGAAGGTGGCAGAGTCCTCCTCCTGAAAACCCAACGAGTTGAGCCCTTGGGTGGCACTTGTCCCCTCCATGGGAGCGGTGGCGGAGGGGACGTCCATTAGGACAGGCCAGAAGCGTCTTTCCCCAGCTGAGTCTTGGGCTTTGGCTGCCCAAAAGTAAGGTGTTAAATCCAGCCTGGTCACCCACATTGATGGCGGCAGAGAAGGATTGCCACCTTCAGAGAGCCATTTGTCCCTTCTGACGGCTGGTGTCCAATAGCCAGGATGAATTGTCCTCTCGAGGAGACCACGTCTCCCCATCCAGCCACCCTGGCCACCTCGCTCTCATCCTGCTCAGGCGATGGGAGATGGATCCTGCCATCATTGATCAAGGGCTCAATCGCAGAAGCAGGTTTTATTGGCAGAGAAAACAGAGAGGAGAGCGGGAAATACAAGGCGGGGAAGCGAAAGCATCCCAGCCCAGGAGGTCCATCCAGGCAGGGCAAGAGCAGCTCCAGTGGAACGGTGCAGGCAAGTGGGGTCACCAGAAGCCATTATTTCTGTCACAGGAGCATCCTGAGAGGGGTTTATACCCAGGGAGAGCCAGTACTTGCTCCGAGGAGCTCAGCAGCGCGGACAGACGGCCGCCAGAGGCTACCTATGGAGCTGGTGGCCAGTTAGAGACTCTGTGGCAGAGCTGACACCTGATTCCAAATCTCAGTAGGGTCAGACTCACACTGAAACCCTACAGTCCGGCCTTTTTATCTACTTTCCTTAAAATAAAAAGCAAAACCCTGTACCTTTCCTGCAAGGGAAATGGCAACTTTTCCAGAAGTGTCTCTTTTTCCATGTGGCTTCAGGAAGCCCCCTCCAAAAATCTAAGGTGTCCTGCTTTCCCTGTGGAGGGGGTTAAGGGTGATTAAAGGGGTTGTGCAGAGAAGGCAGTCCCATGAAGCCATGTCCCACAGCAGCACGCGTGGTCCCCCCACATGATGAGATGGGACGTGATGGAAATCACTGCCCCGAGACAGGGGAAGCAGAAGGATGCTCATGCCTGACCGTGTTCCTTGCCTTGGTACCCAATTCCTGGTGGCACTGGGTAACTCACACCACCCCCGTGGGCTCAACACCTCCATAAGAGGTAAAAGGCACGTCAGACCCACACCCGATGTGCCGAGGAGTGAAGATTTGCTCCTGGTTTGTGCTGCCGAGGCTGGTGTGAGCGCGGTGACCCCACCGCCGCCTCCCAGGCAGGCAGAGGGATGAAGGAGGGGGATTATTCACTCCTCGGCTCCAAACACCGAAGCCAGCACTTTAGAGTGCTTTCATCCCTGAAAGCTTCGGCGGGGAAGAAAGGCGAATGGACTGATCCCCCAACAGCACCGTAAGTGCTTTCTTTTTTTAACAAAGCAGCGGCGAGGTGGGGGACGGGAGCGGGGGCTGAGCAGCGCAATGGCCTCCGAGCAGACCCCGCGCCGGCGCGAGGCACGACCCCTCCCGCGGTGGGTTATCGGGATTTGCCCAACCTTAAAAATAAATCTTCCCCTCTTTCCTTTTATAGGGCCTTTCAAGCAGTATCCCCCAGGTCCTCGTGCAGGGTAATGAACGCGCAACGCATGGCTTAGAGCTGCTTGAATTATTCATCGGGAATAATATTTGTTGCCCTTTTCTTCTGGTGGTGAATCAATGGCGATTTATGGCAGAGGGTCCCCGTTATTGGGGGACCATTCGCTGTGTGCACAGCAGCATTTGCAAAAACTGGGATATTTGCAACCTTCTCCCTGGGCTGTCAGGACACAAAGATCCTCACCCCAGGCACAGCCATGAGGATTTTGCTCATCGTTGGCCAAAGTCAAGCCTGGACTTGCCTGGGGTGGCACAAAAGCAGAAGGGGAGGATGCTCCATGGTGGGAGGGATGAAGAAATTATTTGCTGTGAGGGTGGTGAGGCCCTGGAACAGGTTGCCCAGAGAAGCTGTGGCTGCCCCATCCCTGGAGGGGTTCACAGCCAGGTTGGAGGGGGCTTTGAGCAACCTGGTCTGGTGGGAGGTGTCCCTGCCCAGGGCAGGGGGGTTGGAACTTGATGATCTTTAAGGTCCCTTCCAACCTAAACCATTCTATGATTCTATCATTCTACGATTCTATGACTTCAACCCCCCCCCAGCAATACCTCCCCAGGAGAGAGGAGCACCCCATGCATGGGCATGTGTGCTCATGTGTGCCCATGCAGTGGGCAGAGCCCAATGTCATCCAAGGTGTCTCTTCACATCCTCACCAGCTTATTTAGGAAGTTGGTGTTGCCGGCCTGAAGCAGGGGCTTAACTTTGTAAGAAAGCTCTTCTAGAGGAATTTAAAGCAGAGCGATGCTCCCAGGAAAGCTCCGTACAGGGTGCAGCTACTCCAGTGCTTTAGGGTACTGCTAAGCAGGAGTCCAAGGAAACTTCTAGGAGAAGACCTAGACCCTCTTCCCAGCTCTGCTACTCTGAGATCTCAGCTTGTGCTTCCTTCAGCCTAGAGTGGGACAAAGAGAAATCTCATTCCCGCTTCTGTGCGGGTACTTACTGCTCCAATGAGCCCTGCATCCCATCCCATCCCATCCCATCCCATCCCATCCCATCCCATCCCATCCCATCCCATCTCATCCCTGGCATCCCCAGCCCTGGTCTATCCTCAGGTCACCAGAGGAGAAGACAATGTGGGAGACCTTCCCTTCCCAGCCCAAGCCAGAGTGAATGAAGCTATTTCTTTGCATGATTCCCAAGAGTCAGGTCTTAATTAGAAAATGAAGCCGTGGCACAGACACAGACACGATCTGGGCTCACTAAGGGGGCTGGGGGAGGCGTGGGAGAGCAGGGTGTCTTCCCCACCTCTGGCATCTGCTGGGTCTGCTAAACTCCAGCCCTGCAGCTCTGCGAGCTGGCTGCTCTTGGAAGGGGGTTTTCCAAAGGGCAGGGGATGGTTTTGCCCAGTGGGGTTCACATCATGGGCGTCCACACCTCCCCTTTGCCTGTGTAAGCAGAGAGGCCAAATCCCAACTAAGTGGACATCGGGAGCCCTCCATTGACTCCCAGGGCCAATTTACACCAGCTGATGAGCTGGAGACGTGTTTCTGAGAGCTTCTTTTTGAGGAAATTGCAGTTTTAACACAGCTGCTCACTGAGCTGAGTGATTTTGAAGGGGTTCATCCTTCTTTTCTGCTTTTCCCCCTGTCAAGGATGAGGCCCCCACCAGCAGCTCTCTGGGCTAACACCAGAGCAGATGGGTGAAAGCTTCATGGACAGGTCTCCTTGCAGAGCTGCCGAGGAGCTTTGGGCAGAGGCCCTTTCTCAGCCCCTTTTGGGATGGGAAGAGCCTTGCTCTGAGCGGAGGGACTGTGGACGGCTCAGAGCTGGCAGAAGAAACACCCTGGTTTTAGATTTTAAAAGGAGATCTGAAAGTGGGCTCAGCCATCTGCAAACTGCACCAAACATGGGGGATTTCAGATCAGCTTCTCCTTCAGCAACATGTCCTGAGATTTAAAACTTGGCTTTTGGATCCTATATTTGGACCTGCATCCCCTCCACCCCAAAAAATGCAGGAGGGCTTCACAAACCACCATCCCCCAAGCTCCCAAGCAGCCCCCTGACTCCCAGCAGCGGTGGGACCAAACCTGGGGTCTCATCCTTCATCACCCACCACCTCGAAGTGATGACAAGGAGGTGGCTTTTGCTTGTCAAGGTGGCACGGTGTCGTACAAGCGATGGCCTGGGGCTGGCTGCGGGAGGAAGAGCCCTAATGCAGTTTTGACGAGGCTGTCGGTTAAGTGCTCCGTGTGGATATTTTCCCCTCTCTCTATTGTTTATTATTGGAAGTTACAAGTAGCTAAAGACCTCCCCAATTATCTGGGAGCCACTTAAGAGCAATTGAGCACCTGTCACCCACTGAATGGGCTGCATCGCCCTAATGACAGGAGCAGAGAAAAGATGCAGGTCAGCAGTGATGGGGATGCTGGCAATTTACAGCTTTGCAGTGCCAGCTCCAAGGAGGGTGGAAAAAGCCGCCCAAAGAGGCAGAAGGAGGGAAGGAGCCATGAGAATTCTCCCCAGGGGTCCCTCATGGGATGGGTGGGAAACTCGATGACCACAGCTTGAGGGTCACCCCTTGGTCTGTGGGGCTCTGCAGCTCCCAGCATCCCAGGGGATGTGGAGCAGGTCGTGCCATGAGCTGCTCAGTCCCATAAACAGGAAAGAAAAAAAAATAATCCAAAGAATCACTCACTGATCATCAGCCAGCATACATTTATCTATGCTTTTTTTTTTTCCTGCTTTTCATGAATGGCTGCCCGTGGGGGTACACATCCCATGCTGGGGGGTTTCTCAGGCTCCTGGAAGGGCTGGAGGTGTTGCAAACCCCCAGATGCAGAGCCTGAGCCTGCGGGATGAGCTGCAGCCTCTGGGTAGCGGGAGTGTGGCTGCGTTTCCCGTACGAGGCCATTTAAGACAGCTTTAGATGTGGGATCATGAAAACGATTGCTTGTGAGGCATCGTTTTGATTAGATGCATTATAATTTCTATGTACTATGAACATATTAAGTAGGTTAATTGTATAGGATAGTGTGAAAAATAAACACCACCCGACACCAGCAAAACCTGACGCAGTGTATGTCATGAAGGAGGAGACACGTGCGTAAAACATCACAAACATCATGCTGCTGAGGCTGCACTCAGCTCCGTGAAACACAGCCTGGTACCCGTTTCCCAGCAAAACAAGCCTGAAACCACCCTCTTCCCTCTGGCTCTGCCTGATGGGCGACTTCAACCAGGAACCACCTTCTTGGGAAAAGCAGAGTTTTTCCTCCCGAGTGGAGAAACCCAGACGCAAACACCCTCTCCTGCCGGCAGCTCCGGCTTTGGATCCCGGTTTTTGGAGCAAGGATGGGAGAAGAGGCCAGTGGAGCCTCACCTTGTCCCCCAGCAGCGATGGCCCAAGCTGGGGCGCAGGCAGCGGGGTGTCCCCTGGGGAGGTGGGGGAATGGGGGAGAAGGTGCCAACCTGGAAAAGTTCATCGATAGAAACATAAAATTAAAATAATTTGCGTCAATTCTGCTGAGTGGCTGTTAGGCCTAATTGTTATTGACTCGTCACTGTAATTATTAAGGCTCACACAGAGCTCGGCCGGCAAAGGAGGAGGGTTTGGGACCCCCACACAATGCGTCCCCCCCAGTGCCGGACAGGACTGGGAGGGGGATGGCAGAGACACAGGTCCCCCTGCCACACAGGGACATGTTAGCTCCTTGGAAATAGCCCCCCAAAAGTCACTGTTGGAGAAAAGTGGGGAGATTTTGGCCGTTTCTGGTGGGCAGGAGCAAGGGAGGAGTGGCAGAAGGGAAGACGGAGAAGGGACGGATGAGAGGAAAACCGAGGGCAGGTGGCAGGAATGGGAAGGGATGAGGAGGCAGCTCCGGAGAGACCCTGTAGGCGCTGCCAATGCTATTTTCTCGGTGCGGTGCCGGGTAATTTTCTCCCCTCCTTCCTCCGGCCTTTGTTTCTGCTGCCAGCGCGGACCCCAAGCAGCAAAGGAGCCTGATCAATAGGAACACGGTGTTTGCATGGATCATACATGCGAAGAGCACGTTCCCGGATCAATGCCGAGGTCTCGCAGAAGGAGAGGAAGGGAGGGGAAAAAACATTAAAAAAAAAACCCTGCCAGGATGCGCATCGCCACAGGATGTACCGTTTCCATGGTGATGGGCTGCTCTCCCGCCACCTGGTCCTCCGCAGTGATGCTGGGGACCCCACTCAGCACCCCAAGGCAAGGCAGCCATCCCACAAGGCTCTCCATCGAGGGGTGGGGGGGCCAGCTGCCCTCACGGCCACAGCAATGGGCTGGATGGGGTGCCCCACATGATGTGACATGGGGTGTCACCACAGTGTGGCCAGCAGTGGAGAAAATCCTCATCCTCTTTTTTTTCCTTCCATCAAGCCACAGCTGAAATCACGGCTCCCAACCACCCATCTTCCTCGGGCAGGATCCCTGGCTCCACCTCCCTACCTGCCTCCTTCCCCCAGGGGGCTCGGAGGAATTAATTAAATCATGTCTTTAAAGTGCTCTGGAAATGAAAAGCACTTGAGAAAAGTGGTCAGAAAACTTAAGGGAGCCAGAGGTTGCCCAGCCAAGGATGGACATCCCCTGCTTTGTTTCTGTGCAAGGAAAGGCACCCTGGGCCACATCTCCTACCAAAGCCCCCCAAAACCATCCCTTTGGGGCTTGCCCTGGCTCCTGGGGCTTTTTTTGCCCACCGTTCATGCTGCGCTTCACCTGTGGCTAGCTGCACAGAGCGGCAGGAGGCTGTCTTTGCAGCAAAGCCAGCCAATACTTCTCAGCCAATAAAGTTATCTAAGGGTAATCATTAAGCCCTTACGAGCAATGCAGCTCGTGTGGAGCTGGGGGAGACAGCGAGTGAGAGACTGCTGCAAATGTCCTTGCAGAGAGCGGCTGACCTTGGCAAGGCAGAACCACGCGAATGGCTCCAGACGTCCTCCCAGTTTGGGGACAGGGAGGCTTCCTCGTGAGGAGGTTTCCTCGTGAGGAGCCAAAGGGCTCACGGTGGCAACCGTGGCCAACCCGTGCTTGAAGCAGTCATGTCCATCCTGCAGCAAGGAAGGGGCACAGGGTGGTGGGAAGGGTGAAGTGGAAGCACACAGGGTCACAACTGGATGAGAGCTTCGAGAGCAGCTCCTGAGCATCACCTGCCCATCCTTGAAGATGGGCATTTGCCCTCCATGAGGGCAAATCCCACCCTTGGAGCCACCAGAGCTGCCACCCAAAGCAGCTGCCCCAGGTGCTGGCAGCTTGTGGGCAGAGCTGGCTCCGAAATGCCTCTGGCAAGACTTGCCTTAGCACCTGCTATTGCTTAAAACAGTATTATTTTTTTTTTAATCAGCCAGGAAGTAAATTAAAAAAGTTGGCTGTGCAGGAATTAGGCCTTTTGGCTGATAGTTTGGGAAGCATCTGTCTCCATCATCTGCAAATTAGTCTTCCACAGGAGAGTAATCAGATGGTTAATGCAGCCGCAAATGAAATCACCCATCATTAACTATTCAAAACAAGAGGTCTGTAAAGGATCAGCCAAATAAATACCCCCCCAGAGTGAGGGCAGGTGGAGCCGGAGAGGGGCTGGCGTCACCTCTTTAGGGCCATGGGATGGGGATGGGGATGGGGATGGGGATGGGGATGGAGATGGGAGGACAGGGGCCATCTGGGACTCCGGGAGCTGTGTTCCCAGCATGAGGTTTTTCACCAGCCTGAAAAGCACGTGGAGGGGGATGGTGTTGACAAACCAAAGCCCAGGTGGTGTAGTTGGAGCAAAACCAGAGAAACTGGTCAAAACCCCACTGGTATGGGAAGGATGAGGTGAGGCCATGTCCCAGGCCCTGCAACAGGCGTCTGGCCCCACTGGGTCCCAGGGAACTGCCTTTCAGCTGAAGTAGCACCTTCCCAGCCCCGTAAATGCTGCCACCCCCTCACCTCAGGGCTGGCCACCAGTGCTGCACTAGCGAGGCAGCATCATCTCCTCCTCCTCACAATCCCCTGCCCACCCATCACCCCATCCCAGAGCTCCAGGGCAGCTCCACGGCACCCAAAGGTGCAGGGACACGTGGGGCTGGGGACATCCTGGGAGAAGCAAAGCCTGTAGTGACATCCCAGCTGGTGCAGCAGGAGAATTGCTCAGGTTTGAAGCCAGGGTGACACGTTGGTGTTTTGGAGCTGAGAAAATCAAGCACAGAGGGCAAAAGTATTCTTTTCATAGAATCATAGAATCATAGAATCATAGAATGGCTAGAGTTGGAAAGGACCTTAAAGATCATCTAGTTCCAACCCCCCTGCCATGGGCAGGGACACCTCTCACTAGAGCAGGTTTTCTCCTGGTTTCGGTCTCTCCAAACTCCTGGCTGTTGAGCTGCTGGGAAAAAAGGGGGAAATTAAAACCAAACCAAGCAGCAAAGCCCCACAAAGCCACAGGAAAGGGGAAGATACAGATGTTGCCAGCTGTGCCCTGCCTTGCTGGTGGCCCTGGGAAAAACCCCGCACCCATGGGTGCCTCTGGCCCACAGCGCCTGTTTTGGGCTGGAAGGTTATCATCGCGATATAGGGAAAAAAAGGGCATTTTGGTCTCACGCTGACACCATCACATACACACAACAAACATGGAGACCAAGAGAGACATTTACCCCTTTGAAATAGGTCAGCACAGAGGTTATGCAGCATCCGAGCCCTGGGGATGCCTCTATCCACAGGGCTGCGTTTTGCCCTTAAAGAGTAATCCCTTAAAGATGACTTTACTGCCGGTGAAGGGGAGGAGATGGAGGGAGTGTGAGAGCCTGCGTGCTGGAGGAGTAAGTTCTTTGTTGCCTAGAGCTTGTTAAATCCATACATTGAAGAGAAGAATAAATAAAAAATCAAATCTCTACTTCTGAAAAGCGTTTCTGTGGGGAGCTGCTTCCCTGAATCTTCCAGACCCGGCCTCTGTCAATAAATCAATAGCTGATGCAGGTCGGCTGCAATCGGCTGCAGGAGAGCAAGCGTGTGATGGATGGACAGGAGAGAGGCGAATCTAAGAGATAGGGCAGAGGTGATGCTCACCTTGAGCTTTATTGTTTGCCACTGAAAGACAAGGTAGTGTGGAGGCATTAACCGAAGTGCTAACAGCAGGACCAGTAGCGCAAACACCCCCTCCCCAAAGCCCACTTCTGCAGTGTCTCTCCTCTGGCTTTTACCCTGCATCCTGTGGTCTTCCTTGCCATGTAAATGGGTAAACCAAGGTGAGGAGAGAAGGTAAATGATGCTCCAAATGGCTGGGAAAAGAGGGATGCCCCTCGGGCTCCTGCTCAGATGCTCCTTGTGCACTAAAGCTTTCCAGTTCTGGCTGCAAGGGCAGCCTTGTTGCTCCTGCACGGTGAGGAGGGAGGCGTGGGAGAGAAATGGGGGATTTTCATGGCTAATTTCTGGTTTTCAAGCCCAATATCTGCTCAGCTTCAGGAAGGGGGCAACTACACCAGGGAACAGAGGACCAGATCTCCCGGGTTTGGAATTTGCTTGGGGCAGCACAGACCAAACCCAGCCCTCGCTCCCAGCCCAGCGCCAAGATCAGCCCGGAGCGGTGATGGGCTTCCATGAGCCTGTCTCATGAGGAAAGGTTTTTACCTTCTGCCACCCTCCTCCTGCCCCACAGATTTTCTCTTCCCTCCCCCGAACTCCAGGAGACCTTTGGGACCCTCAGCACATCCCTGTCCCCGGGGACAGATGCCAGGGGAAAGCTGGTGACAAATTAGGTGACACTTCTCATGCTGAACCACTTCTCCTTACCTTCAGTTTAAGGACTGATTTAGCTGAGGCTGCACGGGCCATCCCATGGGATTATTCAGCCCCTCCAACCACATTTATGCTTTGGGTCTTGGCAGCCCGGAGGCAGAGAATTCCTAAACATATTGGAACACAGAAGGAAGAGGATTCCCTTTGGTTTGCTCTGAGCCTGCTTATCAGAGAGATTTGGGGGTTTGCCTCATTCCTCTGTTAGGAAAACAAGAAAATAACCATTTCCCTTCTTCTCCAGGCTGCTCTCACAATCTTTAGGGCTCCTCACAAGCCCCTTAATGTCCCCGCATGCGGGAACCAGCCAACCCCACCCTTAATGCCTCTCGTTGCTCAGCTCCCGGAGCAGGAGGGGATGGGAGTATCGAATATGGATTGACACAGGACTATAATGATGTGTTCTGATTTCTCCTCCGTTCCTCTCTTAATCATTGCTAACATCCGATTTGCCTTTTTGACTGCAGCCGAACATTGAGCTGACATTTCCAGAGAACTACCCACATTAACTCCAAGAGCTCTTCCCTGAGCGGTAATAGCTAATTTGGAGCCCATGGTGGTATATAGGTAGTTAAGGTTGTTTTCCTCATGTGCATGACTTTGCATTTATCAACACTGTATTTTATCTGCCCTTTTATTGCCCAGTCTCCTCGTGTCCTTAGATCCTTCTGCAAACTTTCCCACTCATTCTTTCTGTCAATTACCCTGAAAATTTCTGCCTCCCCACCAAGCCATATCGCTGTATTTTCTGCTTTTTACCCCAGATTATTTTAGACCCTGTGTATCAGAGTGGGTCCCTGTACTGATCTCTGTGAACCCCACATGGAAGTCCTCCACGAGGGTCAGTCTCAGGCTGAATGAATGACATCCGGGCATCACCTGGCCACATTCCTCATCCCAGGTTCTCCAGGAGAAGCAAATCTATTTCAGGCCCAGGACAGGGCATAAAAAGGGGGGTAATTTTGGAGAACATGGAAGTGAGCAACAAGAGATCCCATAAAATAATCAAGAATGTTGAAGAAGGTCCTTCACCCAGACACACGGCTTCTGCCCATGTAGATGTTGCCTTCAAGCCCTCGTTGCTGTTCTGCATGGGCATGTCTGTCCTGAGGTCGGTCTGTCTGGTTAATCCATCCCCTGGACTGGGATCCTTTGGGAGCAACTCTGGCCTGGGAACCTGCAGAGCAAGGTTTTTTCCTGGAATGTCTGCAGGGCCTTTGACGCTGCTGATCTCCTGGAGCATGTGGAGGTATGCGGAGTCCAGACCCCTGGGATTGGGTCAGTTGGGGAACAATGTAGGACACTGACCCCAACAAAGGTGCTCAGAGACAGGCTCTGCTTGGGCAAGGGATTCAGAGCTGCCCTTTCCCCGTGAGCCACCCTACCTTCCCTGGCACAAGTCTTCATCCTGTCCTTGCTCGGAGGTTTGTAGCAGCAGGATGGAGCAGCCAGGCTGACATTCAGCCTGTGCTTTGTAGGAGAAGGCAAATACCTTCCCAATCCAGGCATCTTTTCCCCAAAGCGGGGATTTGCTCTCACAGGCTCTATACAAAGAGACAGGGACCAGGATTTGTACTCCTACCCATCCCATGAGTTGAAGGCGTCCCATTTCAACTCCACTCCCGACCAAGTCATAGAGATGCTGCATCACCTCCTTTTGGCTTTGGATGAAGGATTCCCTTGGCCGAAGGATGCCGCAGCCCCCACAACCATACTCATTCGCCCAGAATTTGCCATACGTCTCCCTGTGTCCCCCTGGACATGGGCAGAAACAGGGGAATCCAGCTTCACTTTGTTCCTCCCTCCAGCTCATCCTTGGTTTCACTCAAAACAGCTTGGAAAACAATAGCCAAAAATAAACCAGGCTGGCAGGGAAGGCTGGAGGGAGAGGACTGTGCCCACTGCTATGGCAACTGCAATCACTCCCTGCCCTGCTGCGGGAGGCAGAGCCGCTGATTTCTCTTTATTTCTGAGAAGATTGGCTCAGCCCCAGCCCCAGGCATGCACCGAGCCAGGCTCTCCTCAGGTGGGCAAACTGGCATCGCACCCGCAGGCAGCACAGCGAGCCCCAGGCACAGCCGGCAGGGCAAGGGGTAGCCAGGAGCAAGTAAAATCCAGGGGTTAGAAGGTTTTGGAGCTGGGTGGAAGGCAGCAGAGATGTGGTTTCGGAGCTGGATCTCGCCCTCCATCCCTGCAAAGGCCTCGTGTGCACGGTCACAACAAGAGAGAGACGCCTAAAAATAAACCAGCCGAAGGCAGACAAAGAGTGCTCTTATGGCGAAGGCAAGGGCTGGATGCAAGAAGATGAGATGTTTAAAAGGTTTGAAAGCAAACCTAAAACCAGATCAAACAGGCAGCCACCGCACAGTGTAAAAACACCCCAGGCTTCTCAGCATCACTTCAGACTCCTCAAGGAGGCTGTTGGTTGGGACTAAAGAAAGTGAGATGGTGAGATTTGGTCTGCCCAGCCCCCCTGCCTCGCATACGGGTGGTCATCACCCCTTTGGGTCCTCGGCCAGCCCAGCTCCATCTCCTTCAGACCCCGGGGGACCCCAGACCTCAATCACAAGCTCCTTCCCAGAGCTGGATAAGGACATTTTGTTTGGTGCCGTTTGTGGATTTCACGCTGTGGGTGCTTCACGAGGATCATCTTGGGCTTTTACCCAAACTCCTTTTTGAGGTCATCTGAAATGCCCCTGCAAAGCAGCACCTGCACTTGAGGGCTCTGTTGGCTTTTTCCAACCTGCCATTTATTGCTGAAAACAGAATTTCAATAGGTTTTAACATCTGTCCCAAGGTCTGCGGTGAGGCCATGTTTTTGGGTCACATTCTGCTTCCATTAGGATCCTTTGAAGCAGAGAAGCCAGGTTCAGGTCTTCTGATGAGGACCAGGGCCACCAGCCCAGCACAACAGGGCCGAGCAGGATCAGTGAACCTCCACAGGTCTGCCCCAGAGTAATCAGAAAAAGAATCTTCATCCTTTAGATTTTTTTTTTTCCCTAAACTACAACCTGTCAACATCTCCTATGAAATGGAACTGGGGAAGAAACAATTAGACTGAAATCTAGGAACTTAACTTACTCAGGAGCATTATAGGCACCTCAAGCATGGAAATTAAGTACCATTTGAAACATCCTGTGTTGGCAGGTCAAAGTATTTAATTTCAGCTTTATAAATGGCATTTCCTTCCGGAGCTTTCCCTCGTACGCTTCATTCAGCTGAAGTCAACACCGTCCCCGGCGTTTGTCTGATGAAGGAGTTGTCGCCGCACGGGTTCCCGAGCCGTTTCTGCTCATCTTTTCTTTGATTTTCACACCAGCTTCCCTCCAAGCGAGCAGCCAGGCTCCTGCCTCGCCGCCTATTTAAAGCACGAGGTCCTGAGTGCCCGACACACACACCCCCAGCTGGATTTCTCCCCAGCCCGTCACCCTGATATTGCTGAAGCACCGAGGCTCTAATTAAGAGCCAAGCAGAACGCCGCATGCTCCCAATTTGAGGACTGGAAACCAATTTAGCATCACCGACCTAATTCAGAGGCAACAGACTAATTCACCCCAAAACTCCGCAGCCTGAGGAAGGGAGCGGGGCTGTAGTGCAGAGACAGGACTCAAACCTCCTTGATCTCCAGGATTTGCCTGGTGCAGCCCCAATATCCCGGCTGGTAGCGGCTCCGGGAGCCCTCGCTCTTGGGGAAGTGGGATTTTGAGGGCTCTGCACTGGGTTTCCCTGACGGCCCATAGCCCTGATGGCTGCAGACCTTCTGGGCCGGCTGGGGCAGGCTACAGGAGTCTCAGAAGGAAGGAGAAGCACTAGTGACAGAATTCATCATTTTTACAGCCCCAAAAAGACCCTAAAGAGACAGCTCCTCAGGAGGAACTGTCTTTTATTGCCCCAAAATAGGCTCGGTAGGAGCCTGAAAATGCCCACCCTCCTTCTCCCCGCAGAGCAGCAGCACCCCTGGGATGGGGCGATGGGGGCGATGGCTTTATGTACCCGCTGAGGTGGGGCTGGTGGGCCCGGATTGGCCCGAGCCCAGGGGTGGTGGGACGGGATTGGTGGGGAAGGTGAGCCCTGCAGGCCAGAAACAGAAGCGGGATTGGGCCGGAGCCAAGCAGCAGCACGGGATTGGTGGGAAAAGGGAGTGCCTGGGTCTGATAGGGGGAGGCTGACCTGGGGGTGGGAGGTACAGAACCATGGAATTGTGATGGTTGGAAGGGACCTTTTAGATCATCGAGTCCAACCATCAGCCCAGCACTGCCCAAACCACCACTGACCCATGTCCCTCAGCACCACCTCTGCCCAGATTTTAAATCCCTTCAGAGACGGCAACTCCACCACTGCCCTGGGCAGCCTCTTCCAAGGCTTCACAACCCTTTCCGTGAAGAAATTGTTCCCAAAATCCATCCTAAACCTCCCCTGGGGCAACTTGAGGCCGTTTCCTCTTGTCCCGTCGCCTGTTCCTTGGGAGAAGAGACCGACCCCCCCCGGCTACACCCTCCTTTCAGGGAGTTGTAGAGAGCGAGAAGGTCTCCCCTCAGCCTCCTTTTCTCCAGGCTGAACACCCCCAGCTCCCTCAGCCGCTCCTCACAAGACCTGTGCTCCAGATCCCTCACCAGTTCCGTTGCCCTTCTCTGGACCTGCTCCAGCCCCTCAATGTCCCTCCTGTCGTGAGGGGCCCAAAACTGGGCACAGCCCTCGAGGTGGGACCTCACCAGTGCCCAGTACAGGGGGACGGTCACTGCCCCAGTCTTGCTGTCCACACTATGGCTGATACAGGCCAGGATGCTGTTGGCCTTTGTGGCCACCTGGGCACACTGTTGGCTCATATTCAGCTGGCTGTTGACCAACACCTCCAGGTCCTTTTCTGCCAGGCAGCTCTCCAGCCACTCTTCCCCAAGCCTGTCTCCTGGTGTCCCTCCATGGCCTTGTCCAGTCTCCTTAGCCATGCTGAGGCTCCTCAGAGTCTCCAGCCACCTCCCCAGGGCTCAGACATAGATCCTGGCTGCCCTCCTCTATAGAGGGTTGTAAACCTCCCTTAGCATCCCTTGTGCAACCCTGGTTCGTCCCTGGTGAGCTGTACCCTTGTGTCTTGGACCAGGATGCGGCTTGTGGTGCCTGGAGACCTGGTGGTGCCTGGGAACCCACCGGTAGCTGGATTGACTGGAAGAATGGGATATTTTAAAGACAGTGCAACTCACTTGGCCCACGCGGTTGGAGACAGGAAGATGTTTCTAGCCGTGACAAGCTTGGAGCTGCAGCATGAGGGTCATAGAATCATAGAATTATTTAGGTTGGAGAAGACCTTTAAGATCATCAAGTCCAACCTACATCTCTGCAGGCACATCAGTACTGGCTGCTTTGGGGGTTGCAGGATAAGGACGTCCCCAAGGATAACCCGTGGTGGGCTGGTGGCTTCATGGGACACCTCGCTACGGTGTCCCATGCACAACTGTCCCACATTGCTCAGCACCACCTGGCCTGGGCAAGCCCATGTGGCACATCATGCCATGGCTTGTGGGTCCCGGGTGCCAGCAGGGAGTAACACACACACTTTCTTCTTTGCAACCGCAGTAGAAAAGCACAGGGAAAAGGGCTTTATTGTCCTCTTTTTATCCTTGTACCAACATCCCCTGGGTCAAGATGGCTCCTTCACGGGACCTACACTGCCCCAGTCCTCCGGAGCCATGCCTTGGACCCAGACAAGGTCCCTGCTGCCGTCACCTCCTCCCAGCTCTCGCCGGCTGCAGCAGCGAATCCTCAGCATCCCTGCTTTGGCCGGGCTCCGCCGCCTTCCCTGCCTCTCGGTACAGTATCTCCCGGCCCCCTCCCTGCTCCTTGGGCTTTGTCAAAGCACATTTCCCAATTAGAGGATAAAAATATTCCATTCCTGACTCCGCGCGCTATCGATTTTGCCTGTAGCTGTGGAGGGGGCGAGGGCGGGCGTGCGCGGGGTAGGGAGAGGTGAAGGGCTGTAGGCACGAAGTGCAGCTGCCTCCCCCCCCCCTCCCCTTACCCCTTTATTATTATTGTTATTATTCATCACTGTGAAAAGCACCTAGCAGGACTGGTTAGCTCAGCTGACCACTGATAGAGAACAGGGGATCGATACTTAATTGACACAGGCTGGGCAGCCGGAGCAGGGATTGGAGATGGGGGAAGGCTTCTGGGAGGAGGGAGGGGAAGAGGAGAGAAGGAACAAAAGCCAGGGGAAGGGAGGAGAGGCAGGGAGAGGGTGGGAGGAGCGGAGAAATAATGAAGGAAGAGGCAGAGAGGAGAGGACGGAAGAGGAGGCGGGAGGAGAAAGCCCCGGGAGCCCCACGGGAGCTCTGCGGGAGGGTGTTGTGCCGGCATGTGGTCCCGGACGCCTGGTGCGCCGCGAGGTCTGACGGGACGGGGGAGGCCACAGCGTGGCAGGGACCTCCTGGCGCCTACGGGAATATCTAAGTCGCCTTTTGAACGCAAGGTGTGGGCTCCATCACTGCTGCAGGTGTGCCTGCACCCTCAGCATCAGACAGACAGCGAAACGCCACTGCTAAGTTGTCCCTCCTGCGGCCAGGAGCGTGAGAAGTAATGAACGTTTCTCCACTGTCAAAAGTCCCCCAGCAAGACCCGAACAGCGTGCAGGAAATAATCTGCTGACCTCGGATCTTCTCTTCTACCACCTCGTGGTGTGACTCCACCTCCTTCTGCTGGCAGGAGCAGTCCCTCCCGTAGCAGTACAGCCTGTCCCACACGGCTGGTCGTGGATCTACCTGAGCAGTCAATATGGTCTAAAGTGCCCAAAGCTCAGTTTTCCTGCCTCTAGATAATGGCTCCTTAGAGCTGTTGGAAGAAAGAGTAAGTTTGAGTGAGGCTCATCTAATGAGGACTTGTTTTCTCTCACATTGCTCATCCAGGTCCTCTCTCTGCCCAGCGAAGCCCTGCCAGCTGACAGTTCACAGAGTCGGGTCTCATTAAGGACCAAGGTGTCACCTGGTGGCCCTGGTCATTCCCATCCCTCAAGGTGAGGAGCTAGTCCTGAGCGCTCAATGGAGCCCACAATGCCCTGTTTTTTGGGGAAAATCCCCAAGAAGGTTGGAGAGTGCACAGGAGCCAGGCAAGTGCTGGACCTGGCAGTCACCTTCTTGTTTGTCTTGGCTTTAGTGAGGTCCCTGCTGGAGCAGCTCACCTGGGCTAGGCACCACGTCTACTAGGAAAATGTAGACAACCTGGAGAGCATGGAGGGAAGGAACAAGAATAAGCTGTTTGGAACACATGGCTTTTGAGGTAGAGTAGAAGGCAGTGAGTTCATGTACTCCAGAAGGGAGAAGATAGCAGCAAGCCTAGTAGGACAGGACACTGGCTGGTTTCTTCTCCATCTCTATTAAGGGGAGGACAGGAGAAACCACACAAAGTTGAAGGTGGGCTCCCAGACAGGACCCAGTTTCTCTCTGAGGATTTTCATGGCCAGTGGTGGCCCCAGACATGATTGTTAGAGAGGTCTGGGGGAGAACAAGGTGGATATTCCTGCCGAACTCCAAGAGACACTGCCTGTGGTATCAGGCCTGGCAAAGGGAACTTTGACCAGAAAGACAGAAAAGTCCTTCTCCGGGACTTCACTGCTCCAGAGGACCGGGCAAAACATGCCTGGGATCAGGAAGGGAAGGAGCAGGAAGGGAAAAGCCAAAACGTGCCTTGATCTTCAGAGTCCTTCATCTGCCGACAGCATGGGCTGCTCTTCACTCTGAGCTGAGCTGGGTTCTCGGCCCAAGAGAGGGAGACAGCAGGACTCTTTTCTTGAGCAGAGGGCTCTTCCACCCTGTTTATAGAATAAGAGGGATGACCTTTCCCAAGCCAGAAGTTGACTTTTCTTTCTCATCCGTTTTACTCTGGACCCTTCCAGCTCTCCCACCCATCACTTTCAAGAGGACACCCATGCACAGAAAGTTTTCAAGGTTCTTCCTTCTGCTGACCTTCACCACCACCTCTCGCCAAACAACCCAACCAGGCAGGGAGAGGCCAGCTGGCCTTGAGCAGAGCCTAACAGAGCCTTTGGCTGCTTCCCAGTCAATGGGAAGAAGAACCTTCCAGGTGTCTTGCCTTGCTACAGAGAACATACCAACCTGGAGACACACATCTGCCTCTCGGTCCTGGGAGCTGTCTGGATGGGAAACACTCAGACCCTCTTCCCATCCACACAACCAACTGCCCGCAGACGGGAAAGGCAGATATATTTAGCTTCTCTTGGCATCAGCCAAAAAGAGCATTGAAGGGAGGGATGGGGTGGTGGGAAAACAGCACTTTGATTTTATTTGTTCTTTTTATGGACTCTTAAAGGTACGGGCTGGCACTTGATCCTGGTTAAGGCATGGGGCCCAACAGGCCATGGCGCGGGGAACCTCAACCCAGGGCCCATCCCGTCACTCTTGATCTATAACATGTCAGCCTTAAAAGGATCCTCTCCGTCTCCTTAAACAATATATCACCGCTGTCCATCGTTCCCATTAATGCATAAAAAATCATTAGGTATTTCTATGGAGACCCATCGCCATAAACACAGGCTTCCAAATGCACTCCGGCATTAAGCGGCCAAAGTAAACTGAAGGCGATTTCTGTGGTAATACCCTCTCATCACGCATCCCCATCCCAGCCCTCCCCCGTTCCCCGCTGTCTCTCTTCCCTCGATCAATTTTATGGTGCTTGCCTGGGGTTCATTAATGTTTCCGGAATCTCTCTCTGCCCTGTTTAAAAATTCTTAATTAAGCAAGGTTTTTTTGTTTACACTTGAACTAATTACACTTTTAAACCCGACAATAAAACATCAGCTCTGGGCCATTAGGGCCCGCTGCGGCCGGGCAATTCAGGAACTGCCACGCTTTGCAAGGAGATAGGAAGGCCGGAGATGCAGCCTTTCTGCCTAGCTTCAGTCAAGAGGACGCCAGGATCTTCACCTGGTACGTGGAGATGGGGGCCAAGGGTTCGAGCAGCCAGATGTCCCCTTTAGCTCTTCCTTGTTGCCTCCGGATGCGCCTCCCCCAGATAAAGGCTGGCAGAGAAGCCAGATGCAGACGTGTCCTCTCCCAATGTTCATTGTTTTTTGCCAAGCATGGGTTCTCCACACAACCACCCCCATTTCTCCAGAAGCACATTGGCATAGTAGGACCCAAGGGTAATGAATGATGGAGGCAATGGAGACCTGTAGAATGGGCCTACATGGAGGATGTAGGCCTGGGATGTCAGTGGTTGGGTTGTCTCCAACAGGCCAGGCTTGAGCGCTTGTCTTTACTGAAGGAGATGCTCTCCCAGGTGGCCAGGGAGCAGAAGGGATGGAGCAGAACCTCTGGCACATGTCTGCCTCCATCCACAAGGGAATGTGCCACAGCCTAGTGGTGGGAGCACCACATCTCAGGAGCTTGGACTTAACCTCTTAACACTGCAGGAAACTGTTTCTTCCTGGCCTTTGTCTGCCTTGGGCTTTTTGTGTCCATCCTTGGGGACAGGAGCTGCTGGTGTGGTGCTGAGTCCTTGGGGTGTTGGTACCAGGCCGGTGCTAGTGAGGACTCTAGAAGAGAAAGGTGGTGCAGCTGGTGGTAGACATAGTGTCACCGGTGAGATGGAGCTGCCCACCACCATCTTGTGAATGCTCAAAAGTCCCCATGAGCACAGCAGTAAGGTATATCCAGATGCTGTTCTCCTCCATTCAGGACCAGGAGATGTTGGTCATTATTTCATCTCCCACCATAGTGGTGGCTCTCCAGATACCCACTCCAAACTGGTATTTCCTGCCTTCTTTCTGTCCTGTCTAGAAATTACCTCCCTTACATCAGGAAAGCACATGGGGCAGGGTGAAGGTGGGACTGGGAATAGGGTTGTTGAGAGCTTTCGGGTTGTGCGTGCAGTAGCAATATGGAGGGGAGGATGGCAGGAGATGGTGGGCTGCAGTGGCAGCCCTTGGGTGACTCAAGTTTCTGTGTGAGGCTCTTGATGACCAATGGCAGAGGGGTGGCCATCCTACACATCCCACCCAGCTGGGCAGCCTCTCAGAGGACCCATCAGGAGGAGAGGGGGGAAACCAGGTCCTGATGGCCCAGCCTTTGCCGAAATCCTCACCAGAGGAGAAAACCAGGGCTTCCTCTGCAAAAGGGACTGTGGCATTTGAGCCCTATGGGACATTTTTCTCTTGTGCATCCAGGTCTCACCCAGTCAGGACCAGAGAGGGCTTTTGCAATGCAATAAACACCCTGAGCAAGACCAAATGCTCCTGTCCAGTTCTACAACCTCCTCCCCACATTGCTTCACCCCAAAAGGCTGCCCAGCTCACGCTGGCCTCTCAGAACCTGTTTTTCCTGGCAGTTATGAGCAAGGAGCTTAGGAAAAGCATCTCCTTGCTCTGTTGTTTCTTCTTTGTAGCCTTCTCCAGTCAATCAGAGCAGCATCCAAGCCACCTCCAAAGCCCTCCATCATCCATTCCCCTCCAGGGGAGGTGGGCGCTGGAGCGAGCTCCTCCCTGGTGCAGAATTTGGGGGCAGAAATGTGTTTGTGCAGACCTGGGCTGTGCTCAGACTCGCAGACCTCTCCTGGGCAGCGCCAGTGCAAGAGTATTGCAAAGACCCCTGCTGAGATCCCTGCTGACCAACCTGCTTCATAAACTCACAAACAGGGTAAGAAATGAGGTGTCAAGGCCAACTTTTTCCGTAGAGAATTATTAAAAAAAAAAAAAATCCATATATAAAGCTTTTGGGGGGGGGAATGTTGCATTTTTTAACCTAAAACCCCAGATGCACAAAGGTCTTTGGCAGCCTAATTCTTAAAGAAACCTGGATTTGCTAGGAAGGGAGGAAGGAAGACAGGACTGACATTGTCAGTCCCAACAAACTGATCTTTCCTTTCTCCTCTCCTACTTGAAGTGGAAAAAAATCCCATTTTGGAAGAAAACCTTCAGCAAAACCTGAGCAAACAGTTGATTCCTTCCCCACGATCGCCGCTGCCCACGTGAGCTCTCAGCCTTCCTCCCGGCCAGGAGCAGGCTGGGGAGGTGGGAGCAGCGAGGCGATCACCATCTCGCCCATAAATCCCACTGATTTTTGTCTTATTTTATTCATTCTGGACTTGACCTGCTCGGTGTCAGCTGCTGGTACGTGTAAAACCTGCCTGCAGCCATCCTGGCCAGCCTCAGATGAACCGTGCCTCAGCTTAGAGCGATTCCTGTGTTGCCACTGGACCCGGAATCCCCTGGGGATGCTCCCGAGAGGATTTTATCTCTGCCCGGCAGAGTCCCACCTGGCACCCAATTCAGGCTTTAAGGCAGGAAAGTGCATTGTCCTCCTGGGCCATAAGGGAAACCGAGGCACGGAGCAGGAAAGCAGGTCCCCAGGATTCCCTTCTCACCCCACGGCCCCTCCGCCGCCCCCGTCCCCAACATCTCAGCTGGAGCTGAGACCCGTCAGACTCGGTTCATGCCACAGCAGCACAGGGAGTCATTGCTCTGTTGCAATGAGCTGGCAATGGGGGATAAAGCCACCCCAGGCTGTCATCAAGCCCCGACGGAGGGACTAGGAGGGGAGCGGGAGGCTGCTGGAGGGAGGATGATGAAGAGGATGAGGAGGATGAGGAGGGAGGAGCGGCAGGGGACAGGACGTGGGTTTCCAGCAGGGTCCCCCTCAGTGTGATTGACTCCGGTTGCATCGATCCCGCTGTTATCGGGACGTTGTATTTGCTGCGCAGGGGAGGGGGAGAAAAGCTCGGAGAGGAAGGCGGGAAGAAAATAGCAAGAGGGGGAAATCCAGGGGTGGGGGTTTTACTGTCCCTTCCGTCTCTCTAGAGGGAGGCAAAAAACCAGATCCCCCCCCTTCCTGGCAGACCCACCCCAGTGCCAGCCTGGAGCATCCTGAAAATGCCAACCACAAGGTATGGGGAGGGCCTGGAGCAAAGAGCACAACTGAAAGGCACCAGTCCCAGCTACGGGGGGACCTGGGTCCCCAAATTCAAGCCCTGATTGTGTTCACACCCTCCCTCAGCACCTTCTCCTCCTCCTCCTCTCAAACCCTCTCCCACAGAGTCACTCCCAGAGGATTCAAGCTGAGACCAGACAACTCATCACACCTGTAACACATGGGCATGGTGGGCTCCAGACCCAACGAAGCCACCGCGCTTGGCCACCAGGCCGGTTAACGTCTCACGAGTGGCAGGAATAAATCATCGGGATGTGCCATGTCTGGGGCTGTTTGGTTTTCCATGAATTCCCACGGGCATCCAGGGGGCTGGGGAGCCACAGGGAGGATGGAGGGGGGAGCTCACCACCACCCTGCCCACCCCCGGGGGTGCTGAGCGGGGCTCAGCCTTCCTGGGAAGGCTGTTTGGGAACGATGAATCTCCCTGGCTCATTGGGAGCAATATCTGGGGGAGGATTTACAGCAGGGAAAGCGCCAAAAGAGATGGAGGAGGGAAACACGGCCCCGCGCCGTCTGGGGTTTGGAACAGGGGGAAGGAGGATGAGGAAGGGGAAGAGGGATGAAGAAGGAGATCAGTGCAGGGGGACCTCATGGCTCTCTTGGACGTGTCCTGGCTGGGTCAGGGAAAGGGGGGGGAACACAGGTTTTTGGGACACAAAGGAGCCAATGTCACTTTGCCCGGGCGGGCATGGCAGGGGCTTCCTCCACTCCTCCCCTCTATCCCAGCCCATCTCCCCCCTCTTTTTTTCTCCCCCCTCACTAATTCTTCTCATAAATGTCCTTCCACACCAAGGCCTGGAGAAAAAGTACAGCTCCTGGAAATGCCGGAGGGGGTTTACTCTTGGGGAAGGGGAGGAAGGATGGAGGGGACGGGAAGCAGGGACGAGCAGCTGGGGGTCCCGCTTGCCTTGGGGGCAATAAAGGGGGACAAGGTGCCTTCCCCATGTGTCTCCCCCAGAAATAGGTCAGAAACCCAACCTTGGACTTGGGATGGACCTGGAGTTCTCTGCCCCCCACAACAGCCGTGTCCTTGGGGGGCACATGGCCGGTGGGGGCTTGCAAAGGGCTGGGGGGGGGGGGGGGGGGGGGGGCGCAACCAAAATCCCCTATACACACAGCCATGCCCCCCCCCGCCCCATGCTCACCCTGGTCCCCAACCTGGCACATCATTTGGCGCTCCCCGGCCCCGTGGGCTGGGTCTGCACCCCCCCAAACCCTCCGGCACCGAATCCCAACCCCTAAACAGCCCCCCAGGGTGGGCAGCTTATCCTCCCCGGCACCACCACCACCTCACCCCCCCCTGCATCCCACTTTTCCCCTTCCCGTGGTCAGCGTAGGGGCTGGGCTGCGGCCGGACTGCAGCCCCCTCCCCGCGCTCTGCCCTTGTTTCCATTTTATGAGCTTTTTCTTGCTATAAATATGGTTTCGAGAGCCCATTTATCAGGTCCTGCAGCTCTGGAGTCAGCCTGCCGAGCTGCCCATGACAGGTCAAAATTGACTCGTATGATATTAGAATTGCTATTGATCCCTTCGGCACCTCGCAACGCTCCCGGCTCCGTGACCCGGTGTCAGGCTGGGCAGCCCCCCTCTGCCCCCCCCCCAGCCCCCGCCTCCAGCCGCCCCGCGCTTCCTCCTGCCTGCTCTCTGGCTCATCCCAGTCTGTGGCTGGGATGGGGTCCCTCGCTCCCTGTCCTCCTGACACCCTACAGGCACACGGGCACCGCATCCTCCCATGGCCATGAGCCCTTTAGCCCCCCCCCATTGCCTCCCCCCACTCCCCCCCCAGCTTCATAGGGTGATGCTGAGTGGGATGTGGCCTCAGAGCTGCTCTGTGCACAGCGCTGGGTGGATCCCAAAGGGAAATCTGGCTCTGGTCTGGGTGACTTTGAAGAGTCTCAGCCCCTTGCTCAAGGACTTTGGGGCTGGGATGGGTGCTGCACCCCAAAAAGGCAATCAAATGCTCCATGCCTCAGTTTCCCTCCCTGCAAAGTGAGCATCTCCCCCCCTTCTTTTCCTGCAGGTTTCCACACTGGAGCAACTGAAGACTAAAGCTCAAGCAGCTCTGGGTGCTTTAGTCAAAATGGGCAAGTTCTACCCCAATTCAAGCTGAATTAACCTGGTTTCTTCCATCCCCGTTTCCTGGGGGATCCACGCGGGTTCCTGCTGTGCTTCAGCCCTTCAGCAGCTTCCCAAAAGACCGATTTTTCAACCCCAGGTTTCTTTGACCTCCTACTAAATCTTCATCCTTTTTTTCCCTGTTTTCCCTCGGAGAAGGAGATGAGGCAAAGACCACTTTGTGGACCTTCTCGTATAGAATGAAGGACACCAAAGGAAAAGAGCAGGTAGTGGGATCAAACCATGGAGGAGAAGGTCCTTCTCCGCTGATATGTCACCCTGCAATGGCAAGATGCTGTATGCACTGCAAGGGTGGTCAGGGCCAAGAAGCATGTTCATGGGCAACAAACCATCCATGACCATGCATGGCCAAGACACTAACCCAGCAAGGGCATCCCTGCAGCTGGGGGGCTGAGGGAATAGCTGGGGCAGTGTGGTGGTGGTGTGTGGTCATTTCGCAGCTATGCATGGTCATATACAGTCATGTGTGGTAATCCGTGCTTGTGCATGGCCATGCGTGGTGGTGTGTGGACATGTGTGGTCATTTCACAGCCATGTATGATCATATGTGATCATATACAGTCATGCATGGTCATCCATGGTTGTGCATGGTCATGCGTGGTGGTGAGTGGTCATGTGTGGTCATCCACAGTTGTGCACGGTAATATAGGGTTGTACGTGGTCATGGATGGTGGTGTGTGGTCATGGATGGTGGTGAATGGTCATGTATGGTCTTGGATGGTGGTGAGTGGTCATACATGGTCATACACTGTCCTGCATGGTGGTGAATGGTCATGCGTGGTCATACATGGTCATACACTGTCCTGCATGGTGGTGAATGGTCATGCATGATCATGTATGGTCATTCACTGTCCTGCATGGTGGTGAATGGTTATGCATGGTCATACATGGCTGTGGTGACATCCAGAGCCACATCTCTGTGCCCACAGCCTGGAGCAGGGCCGACCACCAAGGACACGAAGACACCACCAGCTCCCAGGGGCAACATTACAGGTGACCAGAAGCGAGACCCAGCTTTCGGAGGAGTTTATCTGGAGCCAGGGCTGGTGATCGATCGAGGGGGAAACTCTGCATCCTCCACAGCAATCCAGGATTAATTTATGTTTGTCTGAAGGACGCTAATTAAGCCTGTTTAAGAGAAAGTTCACTTTAATACTGTGATCTAGTTGATATTAAGAAGCTGCCGAGGAGAGCTGGAAGCAGCTGATCTAACGTCTGGCCAGAGGCTGTGTTTCGGGATCTGCTCATCCCTGGCCCTGCTCCGGGGATGCTCCTGGGAGAGACCATTCCCCACTCGGGCATCCCACCCGCTTTAGCACCCAAAGGGCGCAGAAAAAGGACTCAAACCTGACCCAATCCGGGTTTATCAAACAGCACCAAAAATACGTTTTTTTCCCCCCAGTTTATTGGCAATTTTCCATTCCCCGCCGCAAGAAAAATTAAACAGAGGTAATTTGATTTGAAATGAAAACCGGTGTGAAATCGTTGGCAAATCGAAAGTCAAGCAGAAACCAATTGTTCTGGGTCGGGCAGCACGTTTGGGTTTGATTTCAGGCTTTGAGGCGCGGCTCGAACGTTTTAAGGTCAAACCGAAGGAAATTCTCCCAAAGTAAGTTGCTCCAGTGGCAGAGCTGAAGCCGGAGCTGCTCCGACGCGAGCCGGCACGGCGGGATGTGCCGGAGCCCCGCATCCCCCCTGGGGTGCACCCACCACCCTGGGGGCAGGGAGCGGGGCCCGATCCTGCTCCCCGGGGTGGTGCGGGAAGCCCTGAGCTCCCCCGGGTACCGGTGGCCCCCGGTTACGCCCACGGTCACAGCGGCGGCTCCTCACGCTCCCCGGGGGCTGCGGGAGGGGGACAAGCGGTGGCAGCAGGTCCCGGTCCCGCCGCAGCCCCATCACCCAGGGCAGGACGACATCCATCGAGTCAACAAAAAAATCTCCTGGCAGCTCCATCTCTTTTTCCCCCCTTAAAGCAAACATCTTCATTACAGCTCGGAGTTGTTTAAATAAATGAATTAATATTGACAAACCATCAACGAGGCTAATAAATGATTAGTTAAAGGCATACATACATCACATTACGGTTAGCATTAGCCGAGGCTTAATTACTTGTGGAGAGGATCCCATTAGAGTAGGTGCTACCTCACCGTCACCCTCCGCAGCCCTTCACCCCCCGCAGGGCTCCCGCAGCGCCCGGGGCTCCGCCAGGGACCCTCAGTGCCACCGCATGCCACCGCCATGGGGTCGGGAAGGGACAAGGACCGCTGGCGGGGCAGGGCACGGCAGAGGAAACCTCACCCTGACACCCTGCTCCTGGGCACAGCCCATCAGTGCGGCGAGCGGGCCAGGTCTCAGCGGGCAGCGGGGATGGAGCTCCATCAGGGGAAGTTCGGACGCTGGGTTGGCACGAGGCGGTCAAACACCCAGATCCATGCAGCCTGTGAAAAGAGACACCGACAAATAAAATAGGCAATAAATAATAATAACAATATCATAAAATTTTCAAATTTATTGAAAACCGGTCCACTCGCAGAATATTGGATTTTTCTATTATTTACACAGCTGCTGATTTTCTGTAAATATTTAATGCCCCATGGATTTTTTTCAAAGTACAAATCTGAACAATTTCTAAATTTAAAACCCATTGCCCAGCGCAACACTGCGAGGGCCTGATCCTGCCACCCTCCCTCAGTGGGAGCCCTCCCTGGAGCCGGGACGGGACAGATGCTGCACCCCGAGGTGTCCACGGAGCTCCTTCTGGCTGGTGACGTTTTGTGTCATCCTCAGATACCAGAGGGGACAGATGGGCAAAGCAAACCCCATAAAACCTCTTAAGTCTTTCCAGCCCCCTGTGCCACCCATCCTGGGGACCCGAGGCCACCGCACCGGGCACACACGGGGTGTCACTGGGATGGCCGTGCCCCGTTGCTGTGGGGGGCAAAGAGCCCAAAAGGTGAAAATTGAGATGAAAGGCAGCGCGCGCGAGGCTCACGTCCATATGCATTTCGGCTTCGAGAGGTTTGTTAGGACTAAAGAGGCCCTTTCATCCCTTTCCAAGGTGTTGTAATGTATCCCCAGCTGGCTTTCATCTCCGCCTGATTGATACTCAGGGCTCTAATGAGCGTGACGGGAAAAGTGGCTGCGGCTGGGGGGTGTGTGGGAGGGGGGGAGAGACCCCTCTGCAAAGGTTTCAAAACACTTTCCGTGTTGCAGCTAATGAGGGGATCAGGAGAGGAGAGAGGGAGCGCGGCGCTGAGGAGTGTGATGGGAGGACGGGGCTCCCCGAAGGCTGATGGGTCTCTGCCTCCCCCCAGGGACATTGAACCCATGTGGCCATGGGTCACCCCCCAGGACACCTCTGTTCCAAGGCCAAATTGGAGCATTTAAAGCCAAAGAAGGAGTTAGTGCCTCCCTTTTACTCTTGTCCCCCCTGGTGGTGTTTGTTCCCAAACCACGGAGTGATGGGAGAATCACAGACTGGTTTGGGTGGGAAGGGACCTTAAAGCCCACCCAGTGCCACCCCCTGCCCTGGGCAGGGACACCTCCCACCAGACCAGGTTGCTCCAAGCCCCCTCCAACCTGGCCTTGAACCCCTCCAGGGATGGGGCAGCCACAGCTTCTCTGGGCAACCTGGGCCAGGCTCTCACCACCCTCACAGCAAAGAACTTCTTCCCCACATCTCATCTCAATCTCCCCTCTTTCAGTGTCAAACCCTTCCCCCTCCTCCTAGGGCTCCCCTCCCTCATCCAGAGTCCCTCCCCAGCTTTCCTGGAGCCCCTTGAGGGACTGGAAGGGGCTCTGAGGTCTCCGCGGAGCCTTCTCTTCTCCAGGCTGAACCCCCCCAACTCTCTCAGCCTGTCCTCCCAGCAGAGGGGCTCCAGCCCTCCCAGCATCCGGCCCCACTGGCCAGTTGTACCCCTCTCCCTGGGGTGGAGAAGTGAGAAAGGACCCCCAGGACAGAGCACCCTGGTCCCGGGGCAGGTCGGACACTCGATAGGCATCACCCTTCTCTCTCAGTCTCCTCCTCACCCACCACTCCCAGACTGAAAACCTATACGAACACTAAGGGGGCACCCCTCCACCCCCCACTTCACCTCCCGCTCCCTTCCCATTTATGCCACCGAAGTCACTGGGTGGCAGCCCTGGCACCGCTCCATGTGCTGCCACGGGGAGATGGGAGGACCATCACCTCCCTCCAGTCCTGGCACCCACCAGGGGTTTCACAGTTGCACCCCTGGTCCCAGTGCCACCAACTTCAGGTGCTGGGGCAAAGGCAGGGGGTGCTGCCTTCCCAGGGGACACATCCTGCGCATTGCGCATTGTCACTGCAGAAATGGTCTCACTTCAAACCCTGTCAGCCCAGGAGGTCCCCAGCCAGGACCTGTGTCAGTCCTTGTGTCCCAGTGGCCCATCGGGATGTGGGATGGAGGGGGCACAGCGACATTTAGCAAGGGGGTGGGGGTGTCCTTGCAACCCCTCAGCACATACCCCTACTCCCACAGGGGACTGATCCTGCCCTCCCTGTAGGCAGCCCAGCCCTGTACCGGTGCCACAGGGGATGCCCCTGAGCATCCCTTACTTCTCCTTCCCCCCTCCTCTTCCTCACCCCTTTTGCCCCCCAGCTGGTGTTCCCCTATTTCTGTTCCCAGGTCTAATGGGCTGCTGAGGGATGGCCAGATGCCAATATGGATCTTGACAAACGCAGCCCGAGCAGGGCTTCTCCCGCTTCACTCTTGCCCATTTGTTTTCCCTGACGCCCCGCTGGGGCCAGAGCTGCCAGCTCCTCACAAGGCAAAAATAAATAAAAATAAAATGCAGCTTCTCCACAAATCCCTGAATCCGGCTGGTTTCGGACCCTCCTCATCTGCTTGCACCAGCTGCCCAGCCAGGGCTGGATACAGAGCTGCCCCACACCACTGCCATCACTGAGACCGCTGTATTCCTTGCACCCATGGCCAAAGTAGGGGCTGTGTCTCCAGCCCCCAAGCTCCTCTCCCTTCCAGAAGGCCCTCAGGCAGGATTAACCCTGGTGGGTCTCAGGTCTTGGCCACCTATCCCATGGAGAGGGCTACCAATACATCCCCTCAGCAGGTCCTTCCAGCTCCCAGAGCTGTGACCACGGCAAGCATGTGACATCTGGGCTGGATTGACCCTCAGCAGCCCCTCCACACGCACGGGCCACCTGAGAAGGGACACTCTCCTGTCCCAGTTCAGGGGCTGGAGCTAAAGGATGATGTGGCAGTTGTCACTGGCCCAGGAGGGACTGAGCAGGGCTGCACCATTGGGGACATACCCACCCCCTGGGCTGCATCCCCAGCAGCGTGGCCAGCAGGGCGAGGGGGGGGATTCTGCCCCTCTGCGCCACTCAGGGGAGACACCCCCCAGTGCTGCCTCCAGCTCTGGGGCCACCAACATCAGAAGGACATGGAGCTGTTGGAGCGGGGCCAGAGGAGGCCCCAGAGATGCTGGGAGGGCTGGAGCCCCTCTGCTGGGAGGACAGGCTGAGAGAGTTGGGGGGGTTCAGCCTGGAGAAGAGAAGGCTCCGCGGAGACCTCAGAGCCCCTTCCAGTCCCTCAAGGGGCTCCAGAAAAGCTGGGGAGGGACTCTGGATGAGGGAGGGGAGCCCTAGGAGGAGGGGGAAGGGTTTGACACTGACAGAGGGGAGATTGAGATGAGATGTGGGGAAGAACTTCTTTGCTGTGAGGGTGGTGAGAGCCTGGCCCAGGTTGCCCAGAGAAGCTGTGGCTGCCCCATCCCTGGAGGGGTTCAAGGCCAGGTTGGAGGGGGCTTGGAGCAACCTGGTCTGGTGGGAGGTGTCCCTGCCCAGGGCAGGGGGTGGCACTGGGTGGGCTTTGAGATCCCTTCCCACCCAAACCGTTCTGTGAGTCTATACATCAGGGAAAGGCTGGCACGTCCCCATGGCAGAGGGAAGGGAAGCTGACCCTGGTGGAGATCCTTCCCCTCCTGCTGGGCTGGTACCTCCCAGGAGATGGAGAGGGAGAGGGGTTATTAGCTGCTTCTCCCTTTCAGGGCCAGGCAGCCAGACTCTTTAAATAGATCTGAAGGAGTCCAAGCGCGTTGGCTTAATTGATTGGCAAGTGCTCCAAGCTGCATATCGGAGATGTGCTGGGGAGCCAAGTGCTATCGCCTTCCTCCATCCATCACCCCGGCACCGTCCCCTCCTCTCCCCCAGCCCAAGAAATACCTGCACCCACCGAGGAGATCTGGCAACGCCAGGCCCACTCCTGACTCTGGCACTGCACACCCTTCCCCGCAACAGCTCAAGCCAGCTGGAAGGGAAAAAAATATAAACAAAACCAGAAAAAACCCCACAATCCAAACCACACAGCATTTCCCAGGATTCGTGAGGATTTGGGGCAGAGCATCTGTGTGCACCCACAGATGCTTATTCAAGGGGAACAGGGATGGTTTTTCTCATTGTGTTCCACTTTCTATTTCATTTTCATTCCCTTTCAGCCCTCGGAGCTGGCCAGGATGCAGGAAGGAGAATTAACACAAGAAAAAAAAAATAAATAGAAAGAAAAAAAGAAAAGTAAAAAAAGCAGGGTGACAAGCAGGGATCACCACTTGCACAAGTGTTTGGAGTTCAGAGAGACTCACCCAGAGCCACCAGCCCTGTGAGGAGCAGGAGCAGGGAACTGGGGGGTTCCCACACCCCAGCTCTGTGGGGGCTGTGGTACCCAGGCCCCCCCCCCCCACTCTCTGAGCTCGTAAACCCATGGAGGGGCTTGTCTGGGGTTTCCACCACTTCCAGCAACAGCTTGGGTAATTGCCTGTGGGTGGAAAAGCCAGAAATGCACTTAAAAACCTGCCAAAATTCAGGACCTGAGGCTTTAAAAAACCAACCCCCAACCTGGCCGTAGGCAACCCCTTTCCAAGAAACTTCAGCTCCCAAAGCAGCTCAGCCCCACGACCCCGGCACCGTCCTGGAGCTTGAAGATGGGCAGCTCCCCGGCCAGCCCCGCGGTTGCAAGGCCAACACTCCGGGCTCCCTGGGTCCGACCCAAGCCCTTGGCAATCCCATCCCTGCCCATCCCGCTGGGAGATGCCCTCAGGCAGCCGGGATGGATGTGGCACAGCCCCCTGGCATTTTGGGCAGCCCTGATGCCTGGATCCATCCCCCTCCCGTTAACACGCATGCTCGGAGCGCCCGCCTGCGTGATCGATAGGATTTTATGTTACATTGGGAGGAAGAAGAAGGGAAAAAAAAACAAAAACCAAACACAAAAAGGAGGGCGAAGGAGGAGAAGACGGTGTATTCAGCACTGGAGCAGCTGCTGGTAATTGCCTGGGGTGAAACGTCTCAATACCTGGTGGCAGCTAGATCCCCGTCTCGCTGTCGAATTGCCAGCTGCGAGCACCGGTGCCAGATGCACAGGGCAGTCCTGCAAGATGCAAGAAATAGCCTTCTTTCACCCCCTCACCCCAAATTCCCTTGTCCCATCTCTAGCCTGTCTCTCACCACCGCACACAGGCACCACGTCCTGCCCCGAGGGTCCTGTCCCCTTCCCTCTGCTCCCCGTCCCCAGCGCCTGCCTGTCCCTGCCTGGGTTTGCTGGTGTGACCACAGAACCGTGGCCGGGATGGTCGGGGACCCCCACACTGGCAGAGCTCCTCCTGGGGCTGCTGCTCCCCCCAGGCTCGGCAGCACCAGGAGCTGGGGTGGCCACGGGGCAAAGGGGCATCTCCAGGGCACTGGGGGTGGAAAAAGAAGGGAGCAGCCACAGCTCCCACCCAAGCTTTTGGGGGCACCCCGAAGTACATCCCACCCCCCTACATGGCAGCTCCGTGACCCTCCCCTGGGCTGACCCTTGGCTCCTCCGGCAGCTGCCTCTCCCCATCGCCTTCCCCTCCCTCCCTGCTTTTAAACGATTGCAAAGCCTCTCATTTTCTAAGCCCAATTACTCCGGCACAATACCCCCGACCGCGCTCTAAGCACGGCGGCACGGTCCGTTGCCTCCCCAAGCTGCCCCGCGGTCAGTGCCGAGAGGTGACGGCAAAAGGGCCGGGATCGATACGGCGCCTTCATCTCCCGGCCCCACCGCCCATCGGGGTCCGCACAGCTCCGGGGTCTCCTTCTGGAAAGGACCATCCGGCAGGAGCGGGATGAGCCGCGTCCTGTCCTACCAATTCACCAGTAAAGGAAGCGGCACGCTGGGATTTTGTTGGGATTTGGGAATTTTCTCTGCCCGAATGGGTGCTGCTCCCTCCCGGCACTCTCAGGGAGAGGGTGAGTCAACCCTCAGCTCCTCATCGAGGAAGAGAAGGCTCCGGGGAGACCTCAGAGCCCCTTCCAGTCCCTCAAGGGGCTCCAGGAAAGCTGGGGAGGGACTCTGGATGAGGGAGGGGAGCCCTAGGAGGAGGGGGAAGGGTTTGACACTGACAGAGGGGAGATTGAGCTGAGATGTGGGGAAGAACTTCTTTGCTGTGAGGGTGGTGAGAGCCTGGCCCAGGTTGCCCAGAGAAGCTGTGGCTGCCCCATCCCTGGAGGGGTTCAAGGTCAGGTTGGAGGGGGCTTGGAGCAACTTGGTCTGGTGGGAGGTGTCCCTGCCCAGGGCAGGGGGTGGCCCTGGGTGGGCTTTAAGGCCCTTTCCAACCCAAAACATCCTGTGATTCCATCATCTTGTCATGAGTCTGCCCAAACTCATGAGTGAGCCTGGAAGGACCGAAGCCAAGAGCACATCCGAGACACGGAGCTGCAGGGCTTGGACTTGCCGAGTGATCTGCATTGCAAGCTGCAGTTGGCTGGTGAAGGAGGTTTTTTTGAGAAACCCACCTCCCTGGAAGGCCCCCTGCTCCCTCTGTGCCCACAACAATGCGAAAAATAATGGTGTTTTGCCATCTCACGCCAAATAAATCAAAGCCAAAGCCCTGGCAGATGGGCTAGAGAGGCTGGGGGGGAACCCAGAGGTTTCACCTGGACCTTTTCAATGTGACTGGGTCCTTCCCTGGCTGTTTCACCTTTCCCAAGGAAGCCGGGAGGTGGGAGATGCCGGTTTGGAAGGAAAGGGGCCGGCGGGGGCGTTTTCCCACTTTTGACCAATTCCACAGGTATTCCCATCCATCTGATACTGCCCTTTGGAACACAAACCCTTCAGCGTCCTTCCCCAAAGATGCCCTCAGCCGTGCCCCAGAGCGCCAGATCCCAAGCTCTCGCATGTGCATCGAGCGCTGCCCGTCCTCAGCTCTGGTGGAGCCGACGCGCTGCAGACCCTTCACATCCCAAACCCTCTGCGGGGAGCTGGTTTACAAGAAGAAGAGTGCTGGCTTCCCAAACAAGCCTCCCAGTCCACAACACATTTCCAGCCATACATAATCTAATATACGTTACCATAGCGCCAATCAATAACTCAGTAGGCCAGCTCCGAAATTATTCTCTTAAAGGGCCAGCACACCTCTTCTCCCCCTCCCCAGGTCCATCTGCCTCACGGTGCTGGGCCCAGGGGAGCCGCTTGCCCTCAGGTCTCGCGTGCCGGGCATTGCCGGGCAGGACATGACACCGGGCTGGTGATGACACCCTTCTTCACCCGTGGCATCCCCTTCGTGCCACGTTCCTGTTGTGTGGCTGGTGATGGACACGTGGGCGCCCATCTCCAGGGCACGGCTCTGCCTCGGCCGCTCGGCAGCATCTTCCCTGCTCTGCAGCTCCACCGTCGGAGACACAGCTTTCACCTCCTCAAGACGACCACAGCGTCCCCAGGGGTGGCCTCCCCACCTGCACACATGCAAAAAGTAGGTCATGCTCCATCAACCCACCAGCTCACCAGGATTTTCCATTCCTCCAGCTCCCGGGAGCTGATGGTGTCCGGGCTATGATGGGAGCACAGGACCAGGCAGCACCTGAAGCCACTCCAGCCCCTGCCCAGCCGCTCCTCACACCCATCACCCTGGGCTTGGGGACAGGCATAGGGGACCCCAGCACCCTGTCCTTAGGCAAAGCCCTGGGGAGCTGCCCCTCCAAAGCACCCAGGACCCCCAGGACACATTCCCAGCCTGGCTCCCAAAGCATCCCCAGTAATAGCTTTTATTCCTGCTTCAAGGACCCCACAGGGAAAAAAGCTCTAAAAGCTCCAGAAACGGCAATCACCTCCCCACAGCCCCCGCTGCCTTTAATCCCCCCCTCCCCTGGGAAAACCTCCTGAGAGCAGCCTCACACAGGACTGCACACACAGGCATCGCCATAACAAATCCCATCCTGCATCCCGAATTACCAGTGCTACCAGTGCCCTCAAGGCACCATCCTCTTCCTCGAGCACCCACAGTCCCAGCTGGAGCAGGTTTGCAGACGGGCCCTGTTGATGATCCCCCAAACCCAATTTACCCGCTTTGCTCCCATTATAAAAGGGAAGAAGGACCTGGAGACACTTTCTGAGGTGGCCACGGTGCCTCCCCAAGCCCCTCGCTGCGCAGCCTGAGCAAAATGAGCCAGAGAAGCCCTTCCTGAATCTGCATCGGTGGGGTCTCTTCCATTCCCTAAGTGCGTTAACACTGAAACCTAATGATGCCAGCCACAGTTGCCCCCTCTCTATCTCAATCCCAGCAAAGACATGCCAGGAAGAGCAAGAGGAATTACCCTCTAAGACCCTAATGAGCCACAACAAGTAGCGGGGGCTGCGTATTGTCACCTCTTGGGTGGAGTTTGGGAGATTTCTGCACTCACTTGGCAGGTGGTTCTGTTTAACTTCCATTACCAGTAACAGGAATCACCCACCTGCACCCAGGACCCACGGAAGAGAAATGCCGGTGCCAGCGGCTGCTCCTGGCTCCTTGGGACTGTGGGAAGAGCTTTTGGGGGGGATTTTCGAGGCTTGGCTTTTTTTTCAAGCTCAACGCCAAACCCTCTGTGAAGGCAAACGAGATGTCGGCACCCTTCGTGCTTGCTCCAGGCTGGTTGTAGGCAGGATCCTGGTTACACCCGGCTTCTCCGGGTACGGGGAGCCTTCTTGAAAGAAAAAAATAGAATTTAATTGAAAGCTGGGGGGTTTTCTTTCCTTCTTTTATTTTTCAACACATCCCACCAAATGTACGATGAAAATTCTGACCAAACAGCCTCCCTGAGAGCCTTTAAAGTATCTCGGTTTTAAACCCAGGATGCCTGGCTCCGGGGGAAGAGGCTGCAGATGCTCTTGCAGAGCTGGGCACCCTGCGGTGCCCCGGGCACGGGCTGGGGCGCAGGGGGCTGTCTCTGGAACCAGAGCGTCCCAAATCTCTGGTTGGGGAGAAGCTCTGAAGCCACGAGGTCCCTGCCGGTGTCCCCCGGGCAGGATCGGAGCCAGGGTCCCCGGGGGACCCCCTCGTGGCTCGGCCAGCTGCCTTCAAGCGGCCCCCGAAGGGCAGCCCGGCCTCGGCAGCGCTGTCAGCCAGCCTCTACGTCTTCCATTAATTCACTTCACACTGTCCATATTGATCGGTTCTGCTCTCTCCCTGGCTTCTCCCTCCACTCCCTCTCCCCCCCCCACCACCACCACCCCCCCCCGCCGGCTGCTGCACCGCTGGGCAGCCCGGCCCGCATGCTGCATGATCCATACAAACTCACTTACTCAGGGAAATCAATGGGCTCGAAAGAGCACACGCAGCAAGGCGAGGAGTCTGTCTGGGGATCGACCGCCCAACAAGGAGACACAGAGAGCAGCAGCCTGCACACCCCCCCACCTCCCCCCCCCCCCCCCCCCCCCAGCCTGCACCCGGCGCCCCGCGGGGCGGCCGAGGGACCCGGTGGCCCCCGCTGCCACCCTCCCCCTCCTCTCCCCCCCCCGCCGCAGCCCCTCCGTGCCCCGGTCCCTCGTGGGATGGAGGGATGGTGCTCTGGAGATGGGTGGTGTAGCCATTCTGGGGGGGGGGTCCCCCCTTTACCAACAAAGCGGGGGGACTGAGAGGCAGCGTGTCTCCTTGGGGAGGAGGGGGGGTCCCCAGGAGGACATCCACCTCCTCCTCCCAAATCTAAGAGAAAGCACATCCCTCCAGCGTGGGCTCTCGTATCCTCCCTCTGGTTCCCTTCGGCTTCAGACAAGTCACGCTACATCCGTGCCTCAGTTTCCCCACATTTAATGTCACGACGTCCCTCTTCCAGCCGGTTTGAGTGCTCTGCCCTCATTCATGGCCAGGCCTGTTCACAGCAGCGCTGGATGGTACCGGGCTCAGGACAGAGCTGAAATCGAGGGGTTTTTTACCCCCTCTCGGGACACTGCCGGCCCTGTGTGCCCAGGGAAATAGTTGCCGCTGCACAGGCAGCGCCGGGGTGATTAATAAATCCTGCCAGAAGAGCTGCTGCTGTGCTGAGTTCGCCCATCAAGGAAGGAAATCTTTATTTATATATATTCTATAAACTAATTTTTGCATCATTGCAATAAATCCATCTTCCAACCGTCAGCTACAATCTGCCTCCGTTGCCATTCACGTGCGGCTCCGGGTGGGATGCTGGGGGTGGAGGGGGAGAGGGGCACGGGAGCATCCCAGCGCTGCTGGTCCCCAGGGGGTGTCCCCAGTGTCCCCATTGTGGCTGGAGCCAAAATGGGAACTTGGGACATTGTTAAGGGGGGGAAAAAGCAACCACTAGCACCCAGCTGGTCTGTCATCCCTCAGCAGAGGGATGGAGGGGTCCCCAGGAGCATGGAGCGACTGGGACGTCACCACATCTAGGACATGGGACCCCCAATGGGCTCGGACCTGTTGGATCCCTGGGGAGGCCCCGGAGGAACCGGGAAGGCCCCGAGACGGTGCTGTCAACCCAGTACCGGTAAATCCCGGCAATGCCCCTGCCTGCGGGCGACCCGGCAGCGGAGGGGGGAGCCTTTTCCCAGCAGCCCCCCTCTCGGAGGTGAGTGTGGTTGTGCGCTGGAGACGCCGTGTCTGTCCTCCGCAGGCTCCAGCCCCAGACCGGAGCGGGGGGGAAGCTGGCGGGGGGGCACGGTGGGAAGCGGCATAGCTCCCGTGGGAAGCGGCATAGCTCCGGAGATGGCTGCTGCCCCCTCCCCAAAGCCATATCACACCCCCCATCCTCCCCCCAAAGCTCTGGGATGTCCCTTGGGGGTTCGGTTTGGGGGGCAGGAGGTGGCAATGCAGGGCCCGGCCACTCTAAGCAGCTTCTGCTGGGACCTGGTGGCTTTTTCAGATGAGACCTCATCCGGGGGTGGCTGCACCCCGGGGACGGCTGTACCCCTGCTCCGCGGAGCATCTCGAGATGGGAGGTCGCACAAGAAGTCGGGGTTCCCCCCCTGCCCTCTTGGACACTCTCCAGGGACACTCCTGTCCACCCTGCCAGGCTGGGGCGCTCCTGAGGAGCGGGACCCTGTTTTGGGGAAGATTTTGGTGCCCCAGCCCATCCCCTGCTGCCCAGACTCATCCCAGCACAGCCCAGAGCCGGGACTGGCCGGCAGCAGCCGATCGAACGCAGCCGAGTGCCCGGGTAGGGGGGGGCAGGAGGTGTGGGCAGGAATCCCACTGGGGAGATGAGTCTGCTGGGCCTCAGCCAGGCCAGGAGGCCCCGCAGCCAAGGCTCCCGGTCCAGGGCTGGACGGGGAGGGCAGGAGGGTGAGGAAAGCTCAGAGACACGGGGATGGAGGAAGGCTGCCATCAGTTCGCCTCTTCTGCAAGTCCTCCCCAGGGTGTTTTCCCCATTGCTGGGGGGCACATGGCTGCCTGCCCCCCTCCTCCTTGGGGACGGGGCAGGAGGAGGCTGGTGGGGTTCAGGAAAGCCCCCCCCCCTTCCCTGCCCCTTCCCACAGCCGCCTGCTGACGCTCTCCGGCAGGATGCGGTAACGCCGGGGGGAGTGGGCTCACCCGCGTGGGCTGGGGGTTTCAGGAAGCGGCAGCCCCCCGACGCCACTGTGCCGGGCAGCACGGCCACCCCCGATGCCTCGGCCCGACCCTGGGCACCCAGACCCCCACCCTGCCCGGGGACACCCCCCCAGACACGACCCTGCCCAGCCCCAAGACCCCCCCGCAGCCCCTCTGCCCCAAGGTCCCTGCAGAGCTCTGGAGGGACACACCTTGGGGGTCCCCTAATGGGGCAGGGACAGGGGTGGGAACTGGGGGGGGGGATTTGGTGGGGGAGGAACTGGGACAGGCTTTTGAAACAAAATTCTTTGAGTGGCTTTTATATGGTTTTTTTCCCCCCATTTTGTCCCTTTTTCTCTCCCTTCCCTGTGCTTTGCCAGCCCTGGCACTCGTTACCGGCGCTGGTGGTAACGAAGGGCTCTGTGCATAGCAATGAGATTGATTGACCCCGGTGACCCCGGCCAGGGCCAGGGCTCCCTCCAGGGCGCCCAGGTCACCGGCTGCTGACCATCACTGGTTGCCACGGTGACACCAGCGGTCCCTAAGGATGGATGGAGGGCTCCGGGATGCAGGGGGGGGGTGCCGGGGCAGGTCAGCATGTCAAGGCTGGTGCGTTAGTGGGATGCTACTGGCTTGGGGAGGGCGAGGGTTAAATTCCCAGCCCAGGTGGCACCCCAAGGGACAGGTCCCCTCCAAGGGGAGCAGGACAAGGGGTGGCAGGGGGTGCCAGAAGTCACCAGTGAGGATTGGTGCTGCATGTTCCCTGGGGAAACTGAGGCACAGAGGGGTGGTTGGGTGGCACAGCAGGAACCCAAGCGTGCTGGCCACGGGTGGGAGCTGATGGGGAGCAGGAAGAAGGGCCAGGGGATGTTGGGGGGCAGGCAGTTGGGGGGGTGGGAGGGCTGGAAGGGGAAGTGTTGCAGGGTGGAGATCGGAGGTTTGGGTGGAGAGGGGTGGAGTGGGGGGTGCAGGATGGAGGGGTGCACGGCAAGAGGGTGGATGAAGGATGGAGGATGAAGATGGAGGGGTGCCATGGAGGGTGGAGAGGGGGCTGCAGGATGAAGGGGGGGGGGGTGCAGGGCAGAGTGCAGGGCAGTGGGTGGAGGGGTGCAGGGTAAAGGAGGGGTGCAGGGCAGGGTACAGGACAGTGGGTGAAGGGGTGCAGGGTAAAGGAGGGGGGCAGGGTACAGGGTGGCAGATGGAGGGGTGCACCGTGGAGAGGGGGGTACAGGGTGGCGGATGGAGGGGTGTAGGGGTGTGCGGGGCAGGACGGTGGATGGAGGGGTGGAGGGAGGTGCAGGGCAGGGTGCGGGGTGGCAGATAGAGGGGTGTAGGGTGGAGGCGGGGGCGCAGGGCAGGGTGCGGGGTGGTGGATGGAGGGGTGGAGGGGAGTGCAGGGCAGGGTGGCGGAAGGGGGGTGCCGGGCGCGGGTCCCCAATCCCTGGGCTCCCGCTGCCCTCTAGCGGGCTGGTCCGTCCCGGCCCCGCCGGGGGCTCCGCGCTCTCCCCGCGCCCCGTCCCGCGGCTCCCGCCGGGGGGGGGGTCTCGGCTGCCACCCCCGCCCCGTACCCCCACGGGGTGGGGGGGCAGCCCGGGGGGGCTCGTGGGCTGGTGGCGGGATACGGAGTCCCGCGTGTCGTGACGAAGCCACCCAAAGGGGGAGCGGGGCACAGGCACCCCGGCACCGAGGGGTTCGGCGGTTCCCGCACAGCGCCCGGGCGGGCTGGGTCCTGCGTGGGGCCGCTGTCATTCCCCACCCCCCCCACCCCCCCCCGGGGGTCCACGTCGGGGCCAGTCCCCGGTGAAAGGGACGGAGAGGGTGGGATCTGCGGGCGGGGCCTGGGGTTAAAGCCTTCGGGGGGAGCCCTCGGGCGGCCCCGCTGCCGCCGGAGCCGTGCCAGGGTGAGCAGGGGGCACCCACCGGGGTCCTGCCGGGAGTCCCACCGCCCCCTCTGCCCCCGGGGTCCCCTCCTCGGGAGCGGGGATCTCCCACTGCCTTCCCCGCCCCGCCCCGGTCCCTCCTCCGGCACCCAGGGGCTCCCACTGCCCCCCCGGCTTCCCTCCCCGGCACCCAGGGGCTCCCACTGCCCCTGGGGTCCCCTCCCTGGCATCCAGTGGCTCCCACTGTCCCCCTCGTGTCCCCTCCCGCGGCACCCAGGGGGTCTCACTGCCCCCTGGGTCCCCTTCTCGGCACCCAGGAGCTCCCTCTGCCACCCCCTCGTGTCTCCTCTCCCAATCTGGTGGCTCCAACTTCTCCCCGCCCCGGGTCCCCTCCCCGGCACCCAGTGGCTCCCACTGCCCCTGGGGTCCCCTCCCTGGCATCCAGTGGCTCCCACTGTCCCACTCGTGTCCCCTCCCGCGGCACCCAGGGGGTCCCCCACCTCTCGCAGCGCCCCTGTCGGCCGCCAGGTGGCGCCACGAGCCCTCCCGGGCCGCAGCTCCAGCCGGTGCAGTCCCAGCCCCGTCCCCGTCCCCGTCCCTGTCCCCGTCCCCATTCTGTCCCTGCCCTGCCCATCCCTCTGCCCGATGCTGGGATGATGCCCAGCGTCCCGCAGGAGTGTGACACCTCCGGGCTCTCCCTGCGCCCAGCCCTTGGTGGCACCCGGCAGGCTGGGTCACCCTGGGCAGCTCCGGGATGGTGGCACCTGGGCCAGCCCGCTCTCAGGGACGTGCAGCCACACCGCAGGCTTTGGTTGGGGACAGGAAGCCCTCGGTTCTGCTTTTGCCCCTCTGACGTGGGATGAGATGTGGAAAGGGAGCAGAGACCAACTCTGTCCCCGTGGGCTGGGGTCAGGGCACATTTGGGGACTGGGCAGTGGGGTTCGGTGGATCCTGGCAGCTGGGGTCCAGGAAGCTGGGATCCAAGTCCTAAACACCACCCTGGGACAGTGACACACAGAGTGGGCTTCGCCATCACCCGGGAAGCTGGACCAGGGGCAAAGCACCCCCAATGTGGGCAAGCAGCTGGGCAGTGCCCAGGGCTGCAGGGCACCCCGCTGCCCGTAGCACCCACAGACAGGCAAGAGAGGGCTCATCACCCCCCCCCATTCCCTCCAGATGGAGGATCTTTCCTCTTCCCAACAGTTATTTCGGGAGGTGGCACCTTCATGCCCAGCCCGGTGCCCTGTCCCGGGGTGCCAGTGGGAATGGGGATGCCCAGGGCTGGTGAGGGATGGAGGCTGGAGGGGAGCGGGGGGAGGCAAACCCCCCCTGAGCCTCCCTGGCCTGTTGCGGTTGGAGCCGTGGAGTGGAAGTAACACGTGGTGACACCACTGCCCAAAAAGCCGCCACCAGAACAATAGTCGGGAGCGCGGAGGACGCGGGCGGCCACGCTGGCCCCAACGCTCGCCAAGGAGCCGGGCACATCCCTGGGACACCCCCACAAGGCCACCCCACGCAAGGGACATCCCACGGTGCTGGGTGGCCCAAGAGGCTGACGAGAGCACTGTGCTAATGAGGAAGGCCTGACATTTCCGAGGGTGGCACTGGGACGGAGCCGGGGCATCGTGGCGGGGTCACAACCGAAGAGGCACCCGCTGAGCCCAGGGCTGTGCCACCTCCAGCCCTCGCGGGGAGAAAATGAGGGGAAAAGAAAATGGCAGGCGAGAGAACAGAGGAGCGGGGTTGCTTTGCCTTTAAAATAATGCAGCAAAATTAGCAGCTCTGCAGTCATTAATATGCAAAAATGCAAATCAGGAGGTAATTAAGCTGCAGTCCTCCGGAGGATATTTCCATCATAATGAATTCTATTGTCAGGGAAAGAGCAGCCAGGCGGATTTATGTTGCTTACATGAATATAAAATATGAGTATCGGAGTGTTGTCCTTGCTGCCCGCTGCAGTGCCCTGCCCCGCACGGAGGAGGGCACAGGGCACCGCGTCCCCGTCCCTTGCGATGGCCCGCCTGGCATTGCCCGTCACCAAGGCAAGGTGGCAACAAGGGGACTTGGTACCAGCAACGGGGGGCAAAACCAGCCTCTCCCTTCCCCCTCCCTCTGTGCCACGTCCCCCCGCAAACCCCCCAGCCAACCGGCAGCGCATCGGTGCCGTCTCCTGCAGTGCCCACCGGCACTGAGACCTGAGCCAGGGCTGGGCTGGCTCTACGTCCCCCCAGGGGACAAGAGGGACCAGAGACACTCAAGCCAGGGGGTGACTCTTCCCTGCATGATCCACTGCGGTGGGGCTCCCCCAGTGGCACCTGGGGCTGTGTCACCACATCGGGATCCCCCCGTCCCGCTCCCAGCCAAGCTCCCGGGGGGACCTGGATGCACTTTGTCCATCCGTCTCTTCCCATTCCATGCCAGGACCCAAACGAGGCTGGGACTGGGGGGCGCGCTGGGACCCTAGAATGGCGGGAGACCCCAAACTGGGAGAGGGGTGACGTGCGGGTACCCCCAGGGTTGGGGGCAGCCGGATCACTGAGCCACGCGACCAGTCCTTGGGCACGGGGGTCAATCCCCATCTGCCGGGTGAAACCCCACCACCGAATTCCTCGTTGTGCCCCACCCCCCCACCCCCAGCAGTCCCCAAATCCGGAGGGCGAGAGCCGGGGGCGCAGCCTTCCCCTTTCATTCCCGCCAGCGGCGTCCGCCACGGAAAACAAACCGAAACCCACCCAAAACGAAATAGTTGGCCGGGTGCCACCCTGCAGCTGCCGTCTCCCGGCTCAGCCTGGCATTTTTCAAATGTCAAGGCGAAAGGCTGCGGGGCCGCCAGGCTCGGGGGGCTCGTCGCTGGGGCAAGGGGAGGGGGTGGTGGTGGTGGTGGTGGTGGTGGTGACGGGGGGTTGGGGACAAGGAGGGGGACGGGAAGGGGTGCACAAGAGGGGGAAGGGAGGCCCGCAACCCCTGCAGCTGTCATTGTCATCCCCGAGGTGGAGGTGGTAGGTTGGGGGAGGCGGAGGGAGCCGGTTATGGGTTAGATGGGAGGGAACCGGCTCCATCTTAGCGTCGCTGTGGTCGAGGCGAGAGAAGAAGATTTTTTTTTTAAAAAAAATTAAAAAAAAAGCAAAAAAAAAAAAAAGGAGGAAAGGAGGCAGGCAAACAGGAGCAGCTGCTCCCCGGAGGTGCGGGGCTTTTTTATTTCTTTCAAAGCCACAAAAGTTCTTGCTCAGAGGCTCGGGAGCCCCCTCCCATGGCCCCTCCTGCCCCACAACCGTGGTGGCGAGGGTGGCCAGACGGCTGGTGGCCAGAGGTCGAAGCCGCACTTGTCATCTGAGGGCCTGGGGAGCTGGAGCTGAGCTTGTCCCCACCCCAGGGCATCCCCTTGGCTCGCTCGGAGGGAAGGGTCCTCTGTGGGGTTCGGGGCTGGCAGGGGACATGGGGCAGGTGGAAAGGGATGTGCTATCCCCAACAGGACCATCCTCATCCTCGGTGCAGCCGAGGGCTGGGTACCCCTGTCCATGCCCAGGCTGGCATGCAGGTACCTCGCCGCCAGCAAATACAACCCAGCATTCCCCCACAGCCCCCACCCGCTGCAGCCCCCGTCCCCCCCCCGTCACCGCAGCCCCCGTCCCCCGCCACCACCGTGCTCAGCCCCACTGCACACCTGCAAAGCCGGAAACCTTCATCTCCCCGGTAGAAGCCAGAGCCGGGGCCGGGGGGGGGGGGGGGGGGGGCAGGGAGGGGGCGCCGGGGGAGGGTTGCCTCTATTTTGCCCCCCGCTCCCCGTGCTCACCCTCTTGCCATGGGGCAGGGGGAAATCGCTGCCTTTTCCCAGGGGAGGCTCATAGCCCCCGATGCCCCATCCCTGGGGAGGGGGGGCACCTCGTGGGTGCCTGTCCATGTGGGTGCTCCGTGGGTGCTCCGTGGGTGCTCCATGGGTGCTCTGTGGGTGCCTGCACAGGCACCGTGTGACACCTCCACCAAGCAGCATCGGCGTTGTGGAGCCGCGGTGGCCACTGTCACACCCAGGCGTCCCCCTCCCTGAAGACCTCCTGAGCCCCAGTAGGACCAGTGGGTGCTGCTGGGGGCTCTGGGCAGCGTGGGGTGCTTTAGGAACGACGCCCGGTCCCCTCCTTGCTGTGTCCCAGCCCCGCTTCCAGGGTCACAGAGCCTGATGCGGTTGGGGTTCCCGCGCTTCCCAGCTTTTGGGGGCTCGTGCCCCAGGCAGGCTGTGGGGGGGTCGGAGGCTTACGTGGGTGACGGATGAGGGGTTGACGGGTGAGGAAAAGGGGGTTGCGGTGGTGATGGCTGACAAATTGAAATCAAACCGGCTCTTGAGGAGCCCAGAAATGGAGCGGGCTGAGGGCAGAGTCCCAGATTTACCCCCCCCAGCCCTGAGGACAGAGCCCCCCTCCCCCATGAGCTTAGGGGGTGGCAGGGTCCCCAACCGTTGCCCCAAATCCATCTCACGGCGGATGGCAGGGGTCGCGGGGCTAAGCCGACCCCAAGAGAAGGGGACACCCTCATGCCATCACCCCGAGAAGGACCCCTGAGGGCTTCAGGGCATTTTCTTCAGTCACGGTCACCGCAGTGTCCTGATACAGCCCATGTCCCCACACCCCCAGGGGGTCACGGTGCCCCAAGGCCATTCCCGGTGTGACACGGGAGCCCAGGGCCCCCGGCAAGGCTGCGGGAGAGGACGGTTGGGAGAGGAGCACCCGTGTTTACAAAAGGTGACTTGCAAATCCTCCCCCCCCCCCCACCGCTAGCATCCCGGCCGCCCTCCCCCTCAGTGGCAGCTCCTCTTGAGGTTTGAGGTGACATCCTGCCTTCTGCATTTCACTGTCACCACGGCCCGGGGGGCCCCGGGAGCAGGTAGGGAAACCGCAGCAGCAGCAGAGGCAGGGCTGGGTGCGGGGGGGCACAGCTCCCTGTCCAGCTCCGGCTGCACCCGAAACATGGCAATGATCTACACCAGAGATGTGTCAAGTGCACTGACCCCCCCCAAACTCCTCACAGCTTGTGGGGGGCACATTGAGGGGTGAGGAGCCCGCAGGTTCCTTTCCTGAGCTCCCCATCCCTGTCTCCTTCCCCTGCTCTGGGGAAAAAATGCCAATATTTTAGTTTTTAAGCTACCGGGAAAGGGGAACAGTGAGCTATAAATCAGGGTGCATCCTCCCCGCCGAGCAGCAGGTTGGAGAAGGTGAAGCCTTTTGCATCGGTGCTTTATTTCGGGAGCGTGTGTGCGGAGATGGGATTAGGGATAAACCCTGGGCTCTGCCCCACAGCCCATCACCCAGCCCCAAGCGTCCTGGCTGCCCCCACCATGGCACCCACACGCCCTGGGCACCCCCGGACCTAAAACGCAGCCGGTTTTAGTTTCACCGCTCATGAAAATGGAGACAAAGATGATACCTGGCATCTCAGCCTCCCCATCCCTTCCCAGGATGCTGGGAGGAAGGATGGGAAAACTCAGGGAAACTCCCCGTTTCCCCTGAATTAACCCAGGGGAGAGTTGCAGCGCCGGCTCCCAGCGCTGCGTGAGGGGCAGCCAGTGCTCCCAGTCTTGCTGGGCAGACTGGTGCCGTGCCTCACGGAGCGGGTGCCCCAGCGGGAGCAGGGCAAGCCGAGGAGCCGAGGAGGCGCTTGGCACTTGTTTAGCTGTGAGCGAAGAGCGAGATGCAGAGATAAGATAAGGCGTCTGACGGCTGCCAAGTTAAACTGAGGTCACTGCAAACCCAGGCGGGGGAACGTGCCCCCGCGGCCCCAGGTTACACACACACACACACACACACACACACACATCCATCCAGATGTATATTTTTCATTTCGGGCAGATTTGTGTCCTTCCACCACCCGGCTCTCCTCTCCGCTTCAATAAAAAGGCACCGTTTCCCACAAAACCAGGCGTGGAGCGGAGCTGATGGCAGGGCCGGCGGCTTCCGAGCCGCTTTTTGCCTAATTTTGCTGAAAATCTGAGCAGAATGCTCCGCGGGCGGGTTTGTTTTTTGTTTTTTTTTTAATATTTCACAGTTCGAGCAAGGTGTCGGGGGCTTCCCCCCCTGGTGTGAACGTGGGGCTGGTGTGGGGCTGGGCTGCCGGGGGGATGTCGCCAGCTCCCACCCTCCTCGTGCTGCCCCGGTTGTCCCGTGCTCCAGCCCCGTGGTCCTGCCGGTGGCATCCCTGGCACCTCCCAGGGCTGGTAGGGCTGGCACCCTGTGCCCCCTCCCCAGCAGCTCCTGGGGAGGCTCCAACGCCTCCCCAGTCACTGAAAGCTTTTAAAAAGCCTCAAAAGCCGGGCTGTCCAGGAATTGCAGAGCCAGGGCTTGGTCGTGGTTCGGAGGCTTTGGCACAGCCAGAGCCACCTTCCTTGCCCTCTTCCCTCTCCAAATGCATTATTTTTCCCTCTTAAGCTCCTGATTTTAAACAAAGTTATCATGAACCCTCCCTGACTCACTGACCTGGAGCTTTCCGGAGACCTCAAAAGAGGAGAAAGCCCCCGGGCGCCTGAAAACAGGGTCGGAGGAGAACCAGGAGCCCAGTGTGGGGGCTGCCCATGGGAACAAAAGGCACATCCAGGGTTTAATAAGGGTAAAAAGCCCCTTCGCCACCCCAAGGCCTCCTCTCCCCCCCCAAGGATGCTCCCCACAGCCCCCCCGGATGCGGGTTGGCAGGGAGCGGGGTGGGGAGGGGATGTAGGAGGTGGGGGGCAGCGCGGGGGGAGGCATCGCAGCCGGATCCGAACGGGAGACGCCTGACAGATGGGTCTGCCCTAGATTTCACGACTGGCTGCCGTTAATCTGGCTTCCTGCGCCCTCCCCCCCCGCCCCAGCCCACCTCCCCGCAGCTCGGGGCTGCACCCGGGCTCTCTGCTGACGGGGTGGGGGGTGGCAGGGCCCTGCGGGGACAAGGGGTGGGGACCATGGTGCAATGGTGTTCATCAGGTGTCCCCAGCCCTTGATGGAGCTTTAGGAGCCCACCAGCCTGTGGCCAGAGCCACAGCAGCCCCTACGTCCTAAATGTTCCCTGCCTCTAGGGCATGGCCCAAAATCCAGCCCCCAGTTGCCCACGTCCCCTCTTGTCCCTCCGCACTGGCCACGGCTCAGGGGAGGTGGGTTTTGTTGCCTTGTCCTTTCACATACCCAGGGCTGAGCATCTCTTCAGCCTCCTCCTCCTCCTCCTCCTCCTGTGGTCTCCCTTAACCTGCCTTTGGATTTCATTCCATCTCCCCTCTGGGCCCCCCTACTCCCCAAAGACCCTGCAAAGCTGCAGGTATCAGGGAGGGGGAGCACCCCAAAAAAACACCAGAGAGGGACCCAACAGCTTCAGCGGCAGAACAGGCACCCACGGCTGGGCTGTGGGATTTCTGGCTGCTCCCCACATGGGGACACCACGCGGTGACACCCCCCAGCAGCAGCCTCTGCCCTGGCCATACAGGTGGGGACAGGGCACGGCGTGGGGCAGGATGCTCTGCCCCCTTCGGCTGCGTTTTGCCACCTCCCCAGGTCCCCCCCCAGACCCCCTGCCGGCAGCTCAGCCCTCCCAGGAGTTTCTGCTTCTCCTTCCTCAGCTGAAATGACGTGAGCTCCCGGGGTTGCCGGTGTCTAATTATACCTCCGTGGCGGTGCGGTTGGCTCCCCCACCCACGCGGGGAAGCGAAAGAGAAGCGATGCCGCGGGCCAGGCCGAGTGGGAGGACACGGTGGGGACGCACCTGCAGCCACGGCGAAGGATGGGCAAGAGCCGGCAGAGCCACGGCATCCCCGTGCCCGGCCCTTCCCGGGCGAGAGGGGTGGATTTGGGGGGGTGCCGTTTGTCCCCGGCCCCTAGCACCCTCTAGGAAAGGGTGACCTGGGCTGCTGTGTCCTTCCAGGAGAAGCCCACCCAGATCTCAGCCCCTTGAATAAATTTAGGTCCCTCAGGACCAGTTTCTCCAGGGCAACGGGTGGGTGTTTTAGTGCCTGCTCATGGGCAGGTTGGTCTTTATGCTCAAGCCCAAGTTTTGGGGGAGTTTTCAGCATCTTCCACCCGTGCCAGAGCCACACACCGTGGGACGAGGTCACAATGCAGCCACAGAGGTCAAGGACTGGGGCAGTGTAGAAAGGGATTGAGCCAAACTGGATCTTCCCAGTGCCAATGGGGCTGGATCTGCCAGTGAGGAGGCAGCCGGGGGGAGAGGGGGGGACAGGCGGTGCCCAAACCACCCCCTGGGCTGGGAACACCAGGATGGAAAATTGGGCTGAGATGAGACCTACTGCAAACCCCCACTCTGCTGGAGAGGAGGCTTGAGCCCATGGAGAGCTGTCACCAGGATCTGGCCATCCTGTCCCATGGCCGTGCCCCACTGCCGGGGGGGGGAAGGAACCTGGAGCAGGGACTCACCTCACCGGGGCGGTTTCTATTACTCCTCAAATGATGCTGAAACTTGACGTTATATCATGAAACCTGCTAAGGGAAGAAATCTGGGTAGGGAAGGGAAATCCCCCGGCAAGAAGCACCGCTCGTGTCTTCTCCTTCTCATGCACAAAGGCACAGAGGCCACCAGGGTCCCCGTTGTCCCAGGGCTCAGAGCGGCTCCACTTTGGGGCACGTTTGCAAATTGAAACTTTCTGAGCCTCACCCACGGCGAGGAGGTATTTCGGTAGCTGTTTAGCTTGAAGAAGCTGGAAAGGTGCCCCATTAACAACACAGTTACATCCCACCGGCATTCAGACCCCCAGACCCCGGCAAAAACCCGCCATGTCCTCCTGCCCCTTCCTCACCGGGGCTTTTGGGGGGGTGGAGGGGACTTTTCTGGCTGGCAAGGGGTAAATCAGCAGTCCTTTCTATGGGTGCTGCCACCTTCCTTGTCCATGGGGAATATTTGCCCTCAGGATTGACAGCTACCCTCAGTTCCACTGTTTTCACCTGTGAAGAGGCGCTGGACGCCCCGACCAGCACTGATGGACAAGGCCCCCGTCCCTGTCCCCTGCTCCCCACCCAGCCCCCGTGACACCTATTTTCTTTCCTCCATCTCTCTCTTCCTCTCCGCTCCGCTCCCTCCCTCCTCTTCCTCCCTGTCTCCATCCCCTTCCCTGGAGCCTGTACCCCTGCCCAGGCTGGGGCTGCCTGTACCCGGCTCCCTTCAGCCCTTCCCCAGCAGCATCTCCCCCCCCCTCCATTAACCTTCTCCCACCCACGAGCTGTCTCAGCCACAGCAACCTTCGCCCCTGCATCCTGGCGGGGGAAGACGGTCCCCGCCGGCCCCCCCGGGGCACCCCGACAAGGGCACCCCCGGAGTTCCCCCCCCCCCCCCCGCCGCCGCCTCCTCGGAGGAGGTGTTGAGACGGTCTCTGGGTGCGGGGGTGCCTTTTCTTTCCATTCAGAGGAGATTCCCCGGGCCCCCCGCCCCGGTGAACACGTACAGAGGTTTCCTGTTCGTAGGCGGATGCTATCCTGGGCCGCGGGCTGCAGCGGTGCCGGGGAGGGGGGACGGGGGACTCCACCTGGGGCCGGGGACACCGCGTTGCCTCCTCCGGCACACCCTGCCGAGGGTTCCCTCATCACACCGCTTCATTTTTTGGTTGATTTTAAGGCAGTTTTGCCAAGCCCCCCCCCCCCCCCCCCGGCAGGATCACACCCCGAAGGCAGAAACAAGCATCCCCAGGCTCTGCTGTGCCCTGAGGACCGAATCCCGCTGCCGGGGGGGGATAAAGGGCACCCTCGAGCTGGGGCACCCGGGGTGGGATTTCTTTACAACCGAGTCATCTAAACATTACAATTTGGGGACCAATTTCCCCTGAACCGCAGGACAGCCCGTGGGGCCGGGGTGGGCTGCATCGTGGCACAACGTCGCGTTTCCCAGGGGTCCCACCAGCACCCGATGATCTGCGGACGAGGGGCTGGAAAAGGTTAATCCGGGTGTAATCAGGGAGAGAAGTGTCACGGTGGCGGCGGGAGGTGGCGGAAGCGTTTGTCATCGCCGATGCACCGGGGCAGCGTTTTGATGGAGCGGTTTTTGCATTTTTCATTTGCACAAAGAGAGGGGTTTTGCGCCCAGAAGATTTCCCCGCTGAATTTTCCAGTGAGCTGCCCCAAAGCTTTTCAAGGGGCGGGTGAGAAGTTTCCATCCCGGCCCTGCCTGCGCTGGGAGGCGAGTGGAGGCGGGTGCTGTGTCCGTGCTCCTCAGCAGGGCAGGATCTGGCTGTCCCCACCGACCCCAGCTCTCCAGCAGGTCCCGAGTGAGGGCTGGGGCCTCGTTCCCCCCGGTCCCCACCCCTCAGCATCGCTACCTCCCCTCCATCCCGCTGCTGCTCCGTGGGGATTTGGCCCTGGCTGGCAGGTGCCTGTGGAGACACTCGATGGCCACCCCACACTGTTGAGGTTTGGGCAGAAAAGCCACTGCCTTTTCCCTTGCCTCAGTTTCCCCAGCTGCAGGGATCTGGGGGAGCAGCCAGGCAGCTCATGCCAGGGCTGTCCTCTGCCCACCCATGGGTCCCTGGGGACACGTGTGGCGCCACCTTGGGCTCCCTCCTGGGCCAGCCATGTGCAGCCACCCCGCACTCCCAGGTGCCAAGCCCGAAGGAGGATCCCCGGGGTGTCATGGGGGTCAGGGCCACCGATGTCCCTGCTCCATGCTGTGCCTGAAAGAGAGGGTGGAGGAAGAGGAAGAAGAAGGTCCCTGATGCCCCTACATGAAGACAGAGAGGACAATCACACTCAGCATCACTTCTGTCCCCACTGCTGGAAGAAAAGGAGCAAAATATGTCAGAGAAAGGGACCTGTCAGTGCCACCAATGTCACAGAATCACAGAACGGTTTGGGTGGGAAGGAAACCTAAAGCCCACCCCCTGCCCTGGGCAGGGACACATTCCACCAGACCAGGTTGCTCCAAGCCCCCTCCAACCTGGCCTTGAACCCCTCCAGGGATGGGGCAGCCACAGCTTCTCGGGGCAACCTGGGCCAGGCTCTCACCACCCTCACAGCAAAGAAGTTCTTCCCCACATCTCATCTCAATCTCCCCTCTTTCAGTGTCAAACCCTTCCCCCTCCTCCTGTGGCTCCCCTCCCTCATCCAGAGTCCCTCCCCAGCTTTCCTGGAGCCCCTTGAGGGACTGGAAGGGCCTCCGAGGTCTCCCCGGAGCCTTCTCTTCTCCAGGCTGAACCCCCCCAACTCTCTCAGCCTGTCCTCACAGCAGAGGGGCTCCAGCCCTCCCAGCATCTCCGGGGCCTCCTCTGGCCCCGCTCCAACAGCTCCATGTCCTTCTGATGTTGGTGGCCCCAGAGCTGGAGGCAGCACTGGGGGGGGTCTCCCCAGAGCGGAGCAGAGGGACAGAATCCCCCCCCTCGCCCTGCTGGCCACGCTGCTGGGGACCAGCGGCACCTCTGCAGGGTGGCCGGGAGCCAGAGGGCTCTGCTGTGGGTGCTGCAGGGTGGTCAGGAAGGAGGGGACACTCTTGGAGGGGAGGGGGACAGAGTGGCCAAAGGGTCCATAACTGCTGGCCAAGCATGAGCCAAGCTCGAAGGCTGCCCTCGCCGAGAGCCCATCCCCGTGGCAGCCCGGCTGCTGCGCTGTCAGGCAGGCTGGGAGGGAGCTGGGGACAAAGTTGCCGTAACTTGAGAGAGGGGCGGGTTTTAAAAACAGAAAAAAAAAAAAAAATTAGTTTGGAGGCCTTTTTTTCTTTCTCCCTGTTGTTGTTGTTGTCCATAAATAATAATTAAACCACCATTTCCAGCCGAGGCCACTTGTTTTAAATTTCCTGGCTAAAGTGATGTAACAGCTGTGCGTGATGCAACGCCATGTGGAATGCATCATTCAGGAAACCAAAAACAAAACTGCCTTTCTGTCCAAATACTCCACATATCTCCTTCCCCCAGCCCCTGGCTTGGGGGTCCGGCAGCCCCCAGGTCTGGGCTGGACACCCCCCGATGCTCCCGCGGTCCCCGGCTCCGGGTGCCTGCAGCAGGACAGCAAGGGGCTGCTGGAGGTTGAGGGGGGGGACAGAGAGGGGAGGCAGCCCCTGGTCTGTGCCAGCTGAGCTCCAGGTCTTTTTTAATTAAAAACGTTACAAACTGAGAACTGGTGCCTCGCTGAGGACGAATAAACCTGCGCCAGCCCCGCACGTACCCTGTCACGGAGCGGAGGGTCTGGGGGACTTTTCCTGGGGGGTTCTCCCCCTTTCCTCCCTGTTTTCCCCCCAAGTTTTGCCCTGTCCTGGGGCCTCGCTGCGATGGCCAGGGTAGCCGAAAGCTGCTGGTGGCTTCAGCGGGGCTCCTGCCACCCCCAGGTCCCCCCCCACCATTGCTGGAGGGATGTGAGGAGGTCTCTGGCTCAACCTCCTCCACAGCTGGACTGGCTGGTGGGGTTTAACCCCCCCTCGGCCCCCCACTGCTACAGGGAAAAATAAACCCTCCGGGATGCCCAGGACTATCCCTCTGCCCCGTCCCCCCCTCCAAAGCATCACGGCTGCCCCGTGCCCAGTGCCCACTCCGCTCCCGTGGGAGCCTGACCTGCCTTCGAAACGGGGCCGGCCAGGACGGACAGGCAAGAAAGGGAAGAAAAAGAGGAGAAAGGGAAAGAGAAGGGGAAAAAAAAAATTTAAAAAAAAAAAAAAAAAAGAAAAAAAAATCCCCGAGGTTGCAGTGGGAAATCAGAAGTCAGAGCTGAGGCATTTCGGCAGCCGGGGCTGGAATGTCTGACTCACACTGTGACTAAATGCAAATATGAACTCAAACTTGCTCCTTAAAGTTGTCTGGATCCAGCGCGAAGCCCCGAGCTCCCACTGCCCCTCTTGTCCCAGGGGCTCCCGGTGAGATGGTGGCCCACGCTGGCCCACATCTTGGTGGCTCCGGGGACGGCCATCTGCGGGAGCGTCTTCCACGGTGACAGCGACGAGCGATGCTCCGCTCCTCCTGGTTTGTTTTACCTCCCTGAAACCGGAACAAAGTGGGACCCTGGGGGGCAGGAGGGCACCCCCAGACCTCGGCTCCGGGTGGGCGATGCTCACCCGATCCTGCCCCTCGCTGTCCCCAACGCTGAAGGGACCTGCCCTGATTTTTAGGAGCTGGGGGGCTTTGCGCAGGGACTTTGTGCAGCCACCGGCCTCGCTGGGTGGTCCCGGCCCATCCATCTCCTCTGCGCTGGACATCAGGTCCCTCGTGGGGCAGGTGGCTGTCACACGGTGTCATTGACAGAGTCTGAGTCCCAGTCGGGGGGCAGGTCCCAGCGAACAGCGCCGTATCCAGGGAATCACATCACGTCCTGGAAACAGCCCCGCTCGAAGGAAATTCCAGGGAAATGGGGATTTTGCTCCAGTATGTTATTTTTTTTTTAAGCCTGTTTCGTTGCCCAGCGCTGACCTGAACTTTCATTCATTTCCAGTTTTGTAAGAGGGGGGCGGGAGGCTCCGAGGGAAGCGGCAGCGGCCAACGTCCCGCAGCCCCCGCCGGGGCCACAGCCTCCCCCAGGCATTGCCGCAACAGTGGGGCTGGACCAGCCCGGCGCTCCCCAGCCCCCCCGGCCGAGGACCACAGCGAGCCTTTCCCGAACCGCCGGGAGGTGACATGGGGACAGTGACGGGCCAGGCTGGGGGCTCAGAGGCAGAATAACCTGCCCCGAAGCCACCTTTGAGCAGGTCTCCATCCGTCCCGCTTCAGGTTTCAGCCTTTTCTTCTGCGCCACAGCCCTTTCCCTGCAGAGAGCGTGGGGTCCTGCGCCTCCTCGGCCACAAACCCAAGGGCTGAGATGGGTTTGGGCTCTGGGAAGAGGTGGGGACACCAGACAGCACCCCTGCCTTGGGCAGGTTTCTGCTGCGAGGGCTGCCCTGCCCGGGGGGTGACACACCACTGCCATGTCCCCAACAGCACCTGCAAAGATCTCTGAGGGTCTCACACTGGCAAGGTTTGTCCCTGCCGTCATCTCATGGAGGGGGAAACTGAGGCACGGAGGCCGGGGCCACAGATAGCAGAGTAACTGCTCGTCTTCTCTGCTGACTTCTGCCTTATTGCGTGTAACAACCTGCCCGGGCCTCAGCGGTGAGGAGGAGGAGGCCACACCAGGAGCTGCCCCCCACTGTTGGTCACCACGACGGCTCTGCTTTGTGGGTGGAGAGCAAGACCCCGGGCAGGGAGCTCTCGTGGTGACCGGAGCCCCTGGAACCTCAGTCAAGGGCTATAAAGTGATGTTGTTTCTCTGCAAAACTTAAGGCAGGGGAATGCCCGGAGCGGGAAGCAGAAAAGCGGGCGCTGTGCAGGCTGGGGGGGGCACCACCGCCCCATCATCCCTCCGGCTGCCGGCAGCACCGTCACTTACTGATATTTTAATTGCTTTTTATTTCTCCAGACCTGGTGCTGCAACCACGGCGTTGCGTTTTGGGGGAGGAGGGTAACTGATGAACCCGGGTTTGGCTCCGGTGGGATTTGTTGGATTCCTGCAGAAATATTAACCCACCCGCACTTTCCGGGGCAGTCGGTGCCCTGTCCCGTGTCACAGCCAGCGGGGACCCGGGGCTGCTGGAGCAGGGGATGGGAAGAGACCCTGGGAAAGGGACAGCGAGCAGCCCTGGAGGCAAAGCAGAAGGACATCGGCTGCGTTACATCCAACAACCAAGGGACTCCTTTCCACGGGAGCTGGCGGGACGACGGCAACCCCAGCGTGGGAAGAGCCGGAGGCTCTTTGCTGGGGGTCGGCCACTGTTTCTCCAAAGAGGGAGCACTGCGTGGATGGGCTCTTCCCCCTTCCAGCAACGCCAGGAGCTGTGTCCCACGGGATAACCTGCCCGTGGGGAAGCTCTCCGTGCCCTCCATCAGCCGCTGCCCCCGCAGCCTCCGCTACGCAATGGATTTTCCCCCGGCATGGCCAGCTCTGAGCATTGCAGGAGTCATTGTGAAAGGTGTTTTATTTGTGCCCCAGCTCTCGGTGTCGTAGGACGACGATACCATCTCAGCTCCACTCATTCATTAGCTGTGTGTGATTAGCACTGACAGTTGCGAAGACGGTGGTAACCGCTACCCCCATCCCAAAGGTTCAGGGGATGGAAACAAGGAGAACTCGAGGTGCTGCCTGTGCAACGTCACTGTGTTTCATGCCATCACGCGGGGACAAGGGGCTGGGGCTGGCCCCACCTGGAATACTGTGTCCAGCTTAGGAGTCCTCAGCACAGGAGGGACACGGACCTGTTGGAACAGTTCCAGCGGAGGGCCACGAAGATGGTCAGAGGGATGGAGCACCTCCCCTGTGAAGACAGGCTGAGAGAGCTGGAGCTGTTCAGCCTGGAGAAGAGAAGGCTCCGGGGAGACCTCATAGCAGCCTTCCAATATCTGAAGGGAGCCTCCAGGAGAGCCGGAGAGGGACTCTTTGTCAGGAAGTGTAGTGACAGGACAAGGGGTAATGGTTTTAAATTGGAAGAGGGGAGATTCAGATTAGATATTAGGAGGAAATTCTTTCCTGTGAGGGTGGTGAAGCGCTGGAACAGGTTGCCCAGGGAAGTTGTGGCTGCCCCATCCCTGGAAGTGTTTAAGGCCAGGCTGGATGGGGCTTCGAGCAACCTGGTCTGGTGGGAGGTGTCCCTGCCCAGGGCAGGGGGGTTGGAACTCGATGATCTTTAAGGTCCCTTCCAACTCTAACCATTCTGTGATTCTATGATTCTATGATCACGAGGTGCTCAGGGGACATTGACGTGGCTCCTCAGCCTGCAGGCTCCAGCGCATCCCCAGGTGGGAAATGTCAGCAGAGACCCTCCACCACGGTGGAGGTGACTCCATGGCATCCCCGTGGTACCCTTTTGTGTATCCCCCCCGTCCCTCCTGCTTCCTCCTGCCCTGCCCCAAAATAGCCTGAAATAGGAAACTGAGAGGGCTGTGAACTGGAAGTGAGAACTTCTCAGCTTCAAGAAAAAAACGTGATGCTGGAGGAGTTTTCAGCCTCCCCCAGTTCCCCACGGGCAGGCCTGGGGACACACTTCTTGCCACGATGCTGCCACCAGGAAGGAGGAACGTTCAAAGGCAAATTCTATTTTCAACGTATGCAAAGATGCACAGTGACCAAAAAACAGCTCAGAGGAGGAAAATCTCCCCACCGCTTTCACCCCACACTGTCCTGGCCATGGAGGGCTGGGGAAAGCCGGGGGGGCTCACGCCGGGTCCTGCCCACCACGGCTCTCCATCACATCCGTGGCTTTGCAGAGCCACCGGCGGAGGAGAGCCGGGCTCTAAGGTTTAATTACAATTGTTGACAGGGAAATTATGGCCACACACGAAAAATTAGAACATAATTGTGTTAGGGAAATGTTTTATCTTCTCCTTGTCATCCCCGAGAGCGGAAGGCGGAGGGGGAGCGGAGGAAGAGGCCAGCCCCATCCGTGCCCCACACATCCTTCCACCCCGAGCCCCGGCAGCGTTTCCCCGCCAGGGTCTGTGCCCAGGGCTGCCCGCGGGGAAGCAGCAGGGCCGGGGGGGATGCTCGCACCGCAGGTGGGATCAGTGCGGGATGCACCTTGGGCAGCTGGATCCCACCTCCCGAGGGAGCGTGCTCCTCTCGGAGGGGCTCTGTGTCAGCGTGGCGGCCAGCGGTTCCCCCTTCGCACAACTCGGACCTGACCCATCCCATCCCTGCCAAACGGGGCTGGGGGCCATTCTCACTTCTAGGAATCACAGACTGGTTTGGGTGGGAAGGGACCTTAAAGCCCACCCAGTGCCACCCCCTGCCCTGGGCGGGGACACCTCCCACCAGACCAGGTGGCTCCAAGCCCCCTCCAACCTGGCCTTGAACCCCTCCAGGGATGGGGCAGCCACAGCTTCTCTGGGCAACCTGGGCCAGGCTCTCACCACCCTCACAGCAAAGAAGTTCCTCCTTGTATATAGTCTAAGTCCTCCCTCTCTTATCATAGAATCAGAGGGTCGTTATGGTTTGAAGGGACCATCGAGTCCAACCACCGACCCAACCCTGCCCAAACCACCACTGACCCATGTCCCTCAGCACCACGTCTGCCCGGATTTTAAATCCCTCCAGGGATGGCGACTCCACCGCTGCCCTGGGCAGCCTCTTCCAAGGCTTCACAACCCTTTCCGTGAAGTCATTACTCCCAATATCCATCCTAAACCTCCCCTGGGGCAACTTGAGGCCGTTTCCTCTTGTCCCATCGCCTGTTCCTTGGAAGAAGAGACCGACCCCCCCTGGCTACACCCTCCTTTCAGGGAGTTGCAGAGAGCGAGAAGGTCTCCCCTCAGCCTCCTTTTCTCCAGGCTGAACACCCCCAGCTCCCTCAGCTGCTCCTCACAAGCCTTGTGCTCCAGACCCCTCACCAGCTCCGTGTCCCTTCTCTGGACCCGCTCCAGCCCCTCACTGTCCCTCCTGTAGTTTGAAGCCATCACCCCTCCTCCTGTCTCAACAAACCCTGCCAAAAACCTTGTCCCCATCTTTTTAGCAGATCCAGCGGAGATGCCTTTGGTCACTGACCCCATTCAAATGCAGGTATTTCTTTCCTCTGTAGAAAAAAACCCAACAAAACCAAATGTCCCAAAGGCGCGGGTGACACCAGCCCAGGACAGGAGGGGGACAGGCAAAGCGGAAGGAAAAGCAGCTTCGGGGACCGAGGGCTCTGGAGCCGGAGGGGCAGGGCAGGTCCCGGCCGGGAGAGCACCCGCTCCCGGCTCCCTTCCGCCCCGGTGACATTTTCAAAAGCCACCGATAAGGGACCAGCCCTCGTGGGGGGACTCCGCCGAGGGGCAGCCCCCCTCGCCCCACTGACTCGGGGCAAATGGCACGGTACGGAGGGTGCGGGGCTCCCCGGGCGGCACCTTTGATACAAAGCGCCCGCCGCCCGGCTTCTAAGCGCCGGCGAAGTTATAACGGGCGGGAAGATGTAAAGAAGAGGATATTATAAAATACGGACTTTATTGCAACACGCTCTGCGGTGCCGGGAGCGGCTGAGGCTGCGGGGAGCACGGGCAGGCCTCGCAGCGCTCCCCTGCGCCGGCCCCATGGCGGGGACCCGACGGCCCCCGCACCGCGCAGGGTGCCCCGAGGGGGCGGCGGGTCCCGCTCGGCCCCTCCAGCCCCACGCGTGGGGCTGCCCCCGGGCGAAGCTACCCCACAGCGGAGCACCGAGGGGGCTGCTGCCGGTGCCGGGACCCCCAGCCCCGGGGGCGACCGCAGCTCCGCCCACCCGACCGCGGCGGGGGCCCCGTCGGCCAAGTAAAGGGGGAGCTGCGGGCGGCGACGTGAACCAGCGGCCGCCCCCCCCCGAGCCCCAGTCGCGCCCCGCCCCCCGCGCTCGGTGGGCGGGGCCGGGGCCGGAGGGCGCTCTGGTTGGCCGCGCCGCCTGCCACTCAGAGCGGCGGCGCCCTCCCGTTGGACGGCGCCCCTCGGTCTTATCAGTCCATCTCCCGGAGCTCCCGGTGTCGTCACGGTCCTGCCGCCACGCCCCTCGGCGCTGCGTCCCCGTGTACCCTTCCGCCAGGAAACATAGTTCCCCATTCGTGGTAGGAAAAGGGGGAGGGGGGAGCGTTTCCGCCCCCCCCCACCCCGCGCTGCCGACGGGGCTCGTCCCGCCGCACCACGTGCGGCCGCACGAGCTGAGAGCGGCGGGGGAGGGGAGCGTTTACCGCAACGCCGTGCGGGCGGCGGAGGGATACGGCGGGGAGGCGCTGCGCCGCGTAGGGGCGGGGCGCGAGGCGACGGGGGCGTGAGGGGAGGGGAGGGGGGCGCGTCTGGCGGCGCCGCCGCCGCGGGGGGAAGCATGCGGGGGCCGCGGGGCGGGCGGGCGCAGCAGCGGCGGCGGCGGCGGCGGCGGGAGGAGGAGGAGGAGGAGGAGGCGGAGCGGCGGCGGCAGCGGCGGCGGCGTTAAAGGAGGCGGGGCAGGGGCCGGGGCGGGCCGCCGGGGCGCACGCGCCGCCCGGTGCGGGGCCGATCGCGCCCGCTTTGGCTGCATTGTATCCGCCGGCGGCGCGAGAACAATAGGCGCCGCCGCCGCCGCCGCCGGCCCTGGGCGCCGCGGCCGCCGCCCGCTCCCGCCGCTCCCGGCCCCTCCGCGCCCGCGGGACCTTCATGCGCTTCCCCCTCCCCCGCGCACGCACGGGGGGTGCGCGCCTGCCCCGGAACAGGTAAAACAAAAATAAGGAATAATAATAATAATAATAATAAAAAAATATTAAAAAAAAAAATAAAAAGAAAGGAAATAAGGAAATACGGACGCGCTGCCGCCGGTGCTGCGGGGGCTGGAGGGGCTGGCGCGGCCCCGGGGACTTCAAGGGTCGTCCGTCCGTCCGTCCCCCCCCCCCGTCTCGGTGCTATTGTCCCCGGTAAAGTTTGCCGGGGCGGGGGGGGGGGTTGGGGGGGACGGTCCCGTCGCCAACTTCAACCGGTCCCCTCCTTCCCCCGGTCGCCCCCCTCCTTCCCTCCGTTTCCCCCCCCCCCCCCCCCCCGGTGCCTCTTCCCGGCTCGGGGCGCTCCAGAAGTTGGGGGACCCCGGGGGGGGGGGGGGGGCGGGTTCGGTCGCCTCCCGCCCCTCTTGGCGGGGGGAGGGAGGGCAGCCCGCGGTGTCCGTGGGGCAGCGACCCCCCCCTTCCCAGCGCCGCGGGAGGTGGGGGCAGCCCGTTTGCGGGACTCCCCGGTCGGGCGAGGCCTTGTCCCGGGCTGGGCAGGCCGCACCGGGAGCCGGAGCCGGAGCAGCCCCGGGGGCGGCCCCGAGCCTTTGTCCGGGAGAAGGTGGCTCCGGCGCCGGAGGAAACCCGAGCGGGACGGGGGGGAGAGGCGGACATCTGCTGCGCGTTAGCCCGGCACCGACGGGCCCCCCCCCCAGGCCCGGCCCGGCCCGACGGGGCGGGTTGTGCCCGGCCTTTGTGGCGGGGTGTTTTTGGGGGGGGGGGATATAAACCCGTCCGGGCCAAAAATAGAAGCTGGGGGGGGGGGAGTAAAAATAAAAGCCCGGAGTGAATTTGGGGTGTATTGGTGGAGGTGTCCGCGGTTTTGGGGGGGTGGGGGTCACTTGTCCCCCTTCCCCCGGAGGGGGTTTCTCCGGGGTGTAACGGGGACGAGCTCGGTCCCACCGGAGCGGAGGCAGTAGGTTGAGAAAGTTGCTTTAAAAACAAACAAACAAACAAACAAAAAAAAATCCTGACCAGATGCAGCGATGACACTTAAAGTCTTTTGAAAGAAAAGAAAAAGGGGCAAAAAAAAAAAAAAATTAAAAAAAAAATAAAAATAAAAATTCCCCTGGCTGTTTTTTTTTTTTTTTTATAGCGGCGAAGGGTTTTTACGGATTGGGCTGATTTCAGCGTTGTGTTTTGTTTTGTTTTAATAAAACTAAACTTCATTGAGATGTGGTGGCTGAGGCGGCGCAGCCTCCAAACACTCGGGATCGCATGGAGTTTGCTTGCTTTTTTTTTTTTTTTCCTTTTCTTTTTTTTTTTTTTTTTTTACCCTTATGATTAATGAGTTAAATTTATTGGCCAGCTGCCCTTTGTAACCATGAATGAGTTCCTAAAAAAAAAAAAAAAAAAAAGCCCCAAAAAAGGAATCTTTTATCTCATCCCAGACCTCTCTCTTCCTCCCTCCCAAAGAAATATTTTTCTATCGTAGGGAGCTGGCCAAAAAGATCAATCTCCCTTTAAAAAAAAAAAAAAAATTAAAAAAAAGTCTGTAAAATTCGGAAGAATAATATTTACCTCTCTCGCAAGATTGCCCGGAGGGCTTTATTTTTGCAAAACCCTCCGAAACCGATATTTTTTATTTTATTTTTTTTTTTTTATGTATTTTTTTTTTTTTTCCTAGTCCCTTTTGGGGAGGGGAGAGGTTTGGTTCTCACCGGCCTGGCTGGGCATCCCCAACCCCTTGATTAAAAAAAAAAAAAAAAAAAAAAAAAAGAGGAAAAAAAGCAGCTGCAGGTGCTCTGCAGCCCGAAGGAAAGAGGGAGGCGGATGATCAGACCTTCTTTTTTTTTTTTTTTTTAATTTTTTTTTTCTTTTTTTTTTTTAAACAAAACTAGGCAAGGACAAGAGAGCCTCCTGCGGGGAGTGAGCGTGGGGGACGGAGAGGGGGCGAGCCGAGCCAGACAAGCGCCTGAGTGATAACTTGCCTGAACCCTTTGATAAATGAGTTGACTTTTTTTTTTTTCCCCCCCCTTTTTTTCTTTTTTTTTTTTTTTTTTTTTTTGCTTCATTCGCCACACGCCAGGAACAGAATTGGCCTGAACTAGTGGAATTGGCAGCAAAAAACTAACATACGAGTGTGTCTGGTCAATAGAGCGCTTGTTCCTGCCTCGGGGTGCGATGTGAGGACTCCGACTGTGCTCCCGGCTGAGGAGTTGGATGCTGGAGACGCCGCAAAGGGTGTTTTTTCTTTTTCTCGCCCCTTTCTCTCGCTCTGGCTTTTTAAAATATTCATCAATGGGGTGGGTAGTTTGCTCTAGTCATTAAAATATCTCTTTTTTTTTTTTTTTTTTTTTTTTTTTCCTCCTTTTTTTTTTTTTCCTCTCCCCTCCCCCTGGCTCTCTCCAGGACTGCCCAGGCTGGGGGAGTATGAATCAGCAGCAGCAGAGAATGGCTGCAGTTGGGACAGACAAAGAGCTCAGTGACCTGCTGGACTTCAGCATGGTAAGGCAGCGCCGCTGGGGAGGGGGGCTAAGGGGGGGCCTGCAGGGTCCCGAGTTGGGGGGGTGGGGGTGGATGGGGTGGGGGTTGGGGGTTGGGGGGGGGGGGGCTTTTCCTTGTGTTTCGGAGCTGCAGAAGGGAGGAAATGTGAGCCTGTAAATTGGACATGATGGGTTTCAGATGTGCCGTGTTTGTGTGCGTGCACATGTGCTGCGACTTGTTTATTTTCAAGTTAAAGCAAAGCCTCGGCCCCTCCTCTCCTTCCCCCCCGGCCCCCCCCACTCCCCTTCTCTTCCCCTCAAACGTATTTTGTTTCCTCGCAGAGAGGTGGGTTGGGGGGTTTTTTTATGTTTCGGATGGGAAATTCTGGGGGAATGTAACGGGGTTGTGTGTTCTCTGTTTAAATGCTCAGCGCGAAAGGGGCTGGGCCGACTCTTTCTGGAGCCGTGCGAAGATGTAACCTCAGTAGCGCCGATTCATCAGGCTTTTCTCCTCTCCCCAGATCCAGGCTATTCAACTTTTGCTCCCACAGGTTATTTTGTCACGGTTTGACACGGGTCCAAGCTCTCCGGCGCCTTACTTTTGCAGGAGTTGGACACTTGTGTTCCCCAAGCTCTGCTCTTCTGTATCCTGGAAACCTTTCGCTGCCTTTAGGAGCCGTTTATTTTCCAAGAAAACGGGACCTAAGAGTTCCCCCAGAAGGGTGTGCGCAGCCCGCAGGGAGGAGAAATCCCTTCTAGCCGTAGCAGAGCGAGGGTTAGTCCCCGGCGTGTCCGTCCGGGCTCGGTGACGTGCCACCCGGTGCAGGCTGGTGTTGGCAGGCGACTTGGGGAGGGGAGAGCTGGGCTTCAAAAGAAAATAACTTGCTGTTGGGTTCCTCTGCCGCGCTCTGCGCCCTCGTGGCCCTTGGAGCGTGCATCTTGCTTTTTAGATAAGCAAACGCGCCGCGAAGATAGAAAGAAACCACTCTGTGAGTGTCAGGGCTGTCCTGGGTCACCCGCTGGGCTGATCGTCCTGCCCCTTGGAGAAGGAAGGTGGGGACAAGCGGTGGCGGAACCAGCGGCACCCACTGTCCTGGTGCCGGGGGGGGAGGGAAGTGCTGAGGTTCGGACGCTCTTCTGCACCCGAGCGCTGAGGTTTAGCAATGGGAAATAAAACTTTTTATGCAGCTGGGCCTTGTAGTTGTCCCGGCAGGGCTCTGGGTTAGTGTGGGGGGGTCTCTCAGTCCCCTGAAGAGCAATTTTCCTGCAGGAGGAGAAGCCCAGTTCTCCCAGTTTCATGCTTCTGTTGGGAGCCCGGTTCCATTAAATTGCCAGTGATGTATTTTTACAGTAGGATGTTTGCAGTTGGTAGAGGGAGTGCAGGGACGGGGTGTGTACAAACACAGGGCTTGCTGGGGGGCAGTGCGCGGTCGTTTGTCCCTCTCTCACCTCGGAGGTCCTGTGGGTCGGCGTCTTTGAGCCGTCTTGACATCGGAGCTTTCCATCTCCTGCTGGGTTTTGGGTCGGTAACCCATAATCTGCTCCCTGGCCAGGGCTGCGGTGGCTCTCCCTTTGCTTTTTTTCTCCCCCATTGGGGGGAAAAAAAAAATCAAATTCCACTCACCCTTTAAAGCTTTAAAAAAAAAAAAAACAACCCAAGACTTTATTTTCAAATTTAACGAACCATCCTCATTTGCATGCTCAGTACTGTATTCCCTGGAGGGGTCCTGACCTGTTCCCTCTATACACGAATTTTTCAGTTCTTGGAGGTTACTCTACACCGAACGGTTGAATTTGGGTTCAATTCCAATGCTCTTACGCTGGCGTAAACCTGGGAACGGCCAGAACGTGTTGGTGTGAGGCTCCCGTGTTTCAGCAGCGGCACCGGGGGCGGCTGCTCTGCAGGATCAGGGCCTGCAAATGTCATTTGCCAGCGAATGACTCGAAGACGTTCCCTCCAGGATAAGTTGGCCGATGGGTTCCGACGCAGTCTGGATCCGAGCCAGAGCTGTTTCACAAACCCTCATCTCCGCACACGCACACCCTTCGCCGGAGTTTGCATAAAAGGGAAGACGAACATCTCTCCTGAAGGATGAGTCGTTGAAATGGGAACCTTCCTGGCTGGTAGATGGTCTTCTCCCTGGCATCGGGGGCCGCTTGTGTACAGCGTGGGTCTGTCGGAGGGGCTGCCCTGTGGGTTGCTCTCTCTGTGTCATTGGGATGCAGGTTTTTTGACCACCACAGCTTTTTTTAAAATATATTTATATTTTTCTTTGAATGAGCAGAAGCATTGGTCTGCTAATCCTCTCCAGGAGAGTAGATGGGAGGGAAGAGCAGAGAGAGAGATTCGGAGCCGCTGGAAGCGTTTGTTTCAGATCAGTATTTGGATTCCTTTTTTTCTAGGGAAAATATGTTCAACCCTGACAGCCCCTGGTCCAGCTCTGTGCTGTGTTTTGCTGCCCAGTGGGACAATTTTAAGGTCCATCCCTAACGGGGTTGTGCGGTCAGACGTGAGTTCGTGGGGTCAGTAAATGGCAGGTTGTGCGAGATGCTATAAATTGGGCTGACAGTCCTGAAAAGAGAGACTTGTGCCTTCTTTATTAAATAAAGACATCGGGTAGTTATTGAGCTGCGAAGCGCTCGCCCAAAGCTTTGTGCCGATGTGATTTTGCCAATAAAGGCGAAAATCAAAGGAATCTGTAACGTGCATCCAAGTAAGCCAGAGCCAAACCCCCGGCGATGGGTTGCGATGGCTGCGTTGGGGTGTGCGCGGCCGCGTGTTCTCTCTGCCTCTCGACAAATTGCCTGTTATAATTGCCCCAAAGTACAGGTAATTTGTGAGCTTTCTTTCACCACCGCTCCCTGGCAGGAGTCCAGGACAGGCTGGCGAATCAGGAGGAGAGCTTTCCAGAAAGCATCCTGCTGATAGATTGGAGTTTGTCGGCTTCACCTTATTTATTCGGCTTGGGTTTGGGCGCGTTAGCCCTTGGCTTGGGGTTGTCAGGCTTTGACGGGCACGGGCTGCGTACGGCGGGAGATGCTTGGCCGCGAGGACTCGCTGTGGTCATCCCGGGTGGCATCTCAGCCGTGTGGGCAGGTATCCCGGCCGGGCTGTACCGGGAGAGCCGGGATGGATCAGCGGGAATGGGGAACGAGGGTGTCGGTGCCGCGGAGCGCGCCTGCCAAGCTCGATAGAGGCAGGCGGCTGCGTGCCAGCCTGGGTCCCTGGCAGAAGCGAGATGCTGTTAACAGCCATGATTATTAGCAGAGTATTAACCATATGCTGCGGGGATGCTGGTTGTCAGGGTGGGTTTCCAGCTCGCTGAGACGTCGCGGGGTGGGCAGGGGCTTGAGCAGTCACACAGGACCTGCCGCCTCATTTCTCGGCAGGCGACTGCGTGCCAGCCCCGGTGGCTCCAGCCATCGAACGGGGGGCAAAAGCCAACCCGTTCCCGGCAAGCGGGGCTGGAGAGGGCTCCTCCTGCCAGGCCGGGGGATGCTGAAGCCGTTCCCTGCTCCGGCCAAGGCCCAGCGCCTGCACTTCCATGATAAACCGCTCGCTTTTGTTCAGGGTGAAGCAGTTGTAAAGTTTGACTTGACGCCACGGTGGACGTTTGGGGCCGCGGTCAGGAAGGTCTGTCTTAAACAAGCACGTCTAAAATATCCTGCTGGCGATGTTTATTGAGTCGGATTCCCTCTTCTCCCCGAATTAGCGGCTGGATACTTTCCACGCTGCAAAATAGATTTTGGGTTTTGAGTTCAGGCCTGAGGTTGGTTCAGCCTGGAGTTCGTAAGGTGGGAGAGCGGAGGAAGTGAAAACAGCTATTTAATTTAAAAACACTGATGCACTGGTAGAAGTCCACAGTAAATGAAATGCTGCTCGATATTGTTAACTCGTGTCTGGCAAATTCCTTTTCTTGCTCACGAGTTCGCTGTTGGAAGCGTGGGGTCTCTTAGCCAGAACTTCGCGGATGTTTGGTTCTTCCCCTGTGCTGGATTTGCATCTTTTAACCTGGGGAGAAATGGAGAATAAATTCTTTGGGGGGGGGGGGGGCCTGGAAATCGAGCTCCGAGGCTACAGGAGGCTGGAGGTAGGACTTGAGAAACCAAATACAGTGACTTAAGATGGGGGATTTTACATAACCGTTTAAATCTACATTATTCAAATCCAACAAAGGCCAAGTAATGACCCGATTACGGTTCCTCAGATGATGCCCTCGGTGTCCCCTCTCGCTGCCCGGGTCCCTCCAGTATGTGCCAGCTCTGGTTCATCTCCTCCCTCCCCCTCCCCGTTTATTTTTAAAGCAGCGTTTAAAAGCAGAAAGGAAATTTGCAGTGGGTGGGTGAACTTTGCCGGTGAGTGACAGACGCCAGCGCAGGCAGCCGGCACTTCACGTATGACTTGCGCCGGGCTCCTCGAGGCACCGGACCCGGCCGCCTTCAGCCCACATCACGGTGGAAAAACAAGCTGGCAGCAAGAAAAAAAAAAAAAAAAAAAGAAAGAAAAAAAAAAAAACACCCACCCCAAAACACTTCCTTTGCAAGCGCTGGGTGTTTTGGAGCCTGTGTTGAGGGGTAACCCGGGGTTCCCCCCCTCTCCGGCATCCCCCTCTTTTAGCATCCCACCTGCCTGGGTGCGGAAAGGAGTCCTGGGCTCCATAAATCCTCGGGGATGGAGAGCAGGGAGGTGTTGCATCAGTCTCCGAGTCTCTCTTGGCGGTGGGGAGGGCATCCCCGGGGGTGCGGGGGCGTGCTGGGGATTGCCGCTGTCGGGGAGGAGGGGGGACGGGGGGGGGGGGACGGGGACACCCCACCTCTTTTACAGAAGTGGAAAGCGCTGGTTGCACAATGGAACAAGGCTGTTCATTTTCTCCGCTCCTGTTTGCTGCTCAGACCTTGGGTTTTTCAGCATCAGCAAGTACGAAGCAGAAACGCTCGTGCAAAAGAGCCAGCAGTGCTTTTTTTTTTTCTTATGTTCTTTGCTTTTTTTTTTTTTGGTTGCATTTTGCTCAGTACCATTATGTTCATGCGTCCCATCCCCCCCCCCCCCCCCCAGCTCACACACCCAGAGCTGCCTCTTGCCCCTTGGAAAGGGGGTTTCTAACCGCTTCGCTTCATCTTCTTCCCTACCCAGAGAGGAGGGAGCAAGCACAGACCGGCCAGGATCCGCCACGTAAATTCCATTTTTCAGTAATTTTGCAGAAAACATCGCTGCCCTGAGGGGAAGGGGAAGGGGAAGGGGGGGGGGGGGGGCAGGAAAGCCCTGTAGCGTGGCAGAGGAAGGTAGGCTCTGCAAGGCTTCGGTGGCCTCAAGGCTTGTTGTTGTTTTCTAGCTTGACTTCCTGAGGAAACAAGGCGTATTTTATTGGGGGGGCTGCTGGTCCACCCCCAGTGCCCCTGGAACGGGTGGGCAGCAATGTCCCCTCGGTGCCAGGAGGGTGTCGGGAGAGCAGGGTGACGGGGCAGTGGTTGTCCACACGCGGGGGCTACGTCCTTAAACACTGTTTACACCTTGATTTAAATCCATATATATATATATATATAACATCTAGAGGATGTGCGTGTGTGCATACATATATATGATCCCAAATTTGTGTTCTTTTTTTTTTTTTTTTTGAATGGCAGTTGGTTTCTTAACTGCTCTCTTTGCATCTCTACCACATTTAACTGTGGTGTTCTTTATTTTTTTTTTTTTTTTTTATTTTCCTCCCCAGCGTTTGTGAAAACAAAGCTGGGCAGACGGTTTCGTACAGAGGAATGTTTCTGACCACAGCCAGACATCAGCTATGTCAGGGCATGAAACGCCGCGTTTCTGTAGGCTCTTGTGCCATTACATTGTTTAATCTTCAAAGCATTAAACTTTTTGACTTACTCAGACACTGCGAAGCTAAAAATAATAAAAATTCAAATGACTTGGTGGTGAAAGTATCTTGAGTAGTAAAAGGATATTAAAATGTTAATTCACTAAGCGTTTTCCCACCAGTTGTTTTATTGGCTGGAGCTCCGTTTGTGTGGATAAGAATTAGTTTTTTTTTTTCTGCTGCACGCAGGTGCATATAAATTTTTAAATAACAGCTTCTGAAACCCTCCCAACTTATATTAAAAATATTTATACAGGTTAGCTGGCGAGGTCTGCAGTATTTTTGAGGAAGCTCCCTGGCAGGAGATTAGTTGTGACACCGAAGCTGCAGAGGTTACAGCAAACGAGTAGCCAGAATGACCGATACTGTAAAAGCCGTTAATTTTTCTAATTGTGAGTTAAATACCTCTGCCCTTGGCGTGGCTTCTCCCGCCGGCCCCGGGGCTGCTCGCCGAGGCCGAGGACTCATCCCTCCGAAAGCTGCCGAGGGCCAGCATCGCCGGGGCGTGCGGCTCTGTCACCTTTGCCCGTGCCCGCGGGGGACACGGGGTGACACCCGCACCGCCGCGGGTGCTGGGGCGCTGAGGGGTAAAACCAGCTTTGCTGGACGCTGTCGTTGCCCTGATAGCTTTTTATGAATGGAGCCAGCCTTTCTCCGTGGCCCCACGGGCACGCTCTAGCCTGGGCTTTGGTGAATAAGTTTGGGGAGAAACTGCTGGGTTTGACCACAGCAAAGATGCTTTTTGGACGGTTTTCAGTTGCACGTAAGGAACCAGCCGCGCTGTGTACACAGGAGGAGTTTATGCAGGTCGGAATGTGTGTGTATATTAGCGCACAGCTGCGCTGCTCCTGTCCCTCCCGCAGCTGATCTATGGAGCAGGGACACGAGGAAAGTTTTTTGCATCAATAAAGTGTTTCTCTTCCCCCTTTCCTCCCCCCCCGCCTGCCCAACTGACCCCCTTTGCAGCAGCACAGTAAAACTAACATACTGAAATCTCTTCTCTCTTCCCTTCTCTCTCATCTTCTTGTTTTTCTAGATGTTTCCCCTGCCAGTGGCTAATGGAAAAAACAGACCCACGACCCTAGCGAGCACTCAGTTTGGAGGATCAGGTACAGTCATCTTGATTTTTTTTTTTTTTCCTTTTTTTTAACACTGTTATGTTTCTTGCAATAAATCTGTTTGCTTCCAGAAATCCCGAAGGAGGGGTTTCTGTCGTTTTGTGTTATGTATTTTTCTGGTGGTGGCCTGCTACTATTTCTCTGGATGGTTTTCTTGTTGCTCCATGTGTCTCCGGGTGCTCGAAGCGGCTCTTGCTGATCTGTCTGCAATTAAGAAGTCACCACCTGAGCTAAAGGTTGTTGTCTCGTCGCTCGGACTGAAGCAGCCCGAGAGCAGACAGCCAGCGCTCTGCTCTTAAGCTGCTTAGAGGAACGCGTGTCTGCAGACGTACGCCTCGGGAGACCTGCTGTACGTCACCGAGAAGACACGGTGGTGGTGGTTAATTCCTGGGACAGGGAGACTTCGGTGCAGTTTGGGTGTTTGCTCCGTTCAGCCCCTCCAGCAGCTCCCTGCTGTTGGGTGGCATCTGGGTGTTCCTCGGGAGACACCTCCTGACCAGATGCCTCTGGGGAGGCGGCAGGAGGGGTGGCTGGAGCCGGTTCCCCGTCCTCCGAGCTGGTCCCCGCTGTGGTTTTGGGGTGCTGTCGGGCAGAGCCTCGCCTGTCCCGCCTTGTCACAGCGTCCCCAGTGCCAGCCCTGCTCCCCAGAAGTGCCGGGTGGCCGTGTCCATCCCCGCCGGCCCAGCTGCCGAGGAGGGGCCAGGGTGCCAAGATCAAAGGGCTTTGGGAGCAGGGCACCTGCGGAGAGGATGGCCAGGGCTGGCGATGCGGCTGCGATAGGAGACTCTCTGAAGGGCGTGAAGCTTTTCATGTCGGGTTGGGAAACGCGGCGCTGGTTAATTTGAGGCTGAAGCAGAGAATTCCCCGGCTGGGCGGACGGCGCGGTGCCGTGCCAGGCGTTTGATGCCCGGGGAAGCCGCTCTGTGCAGGGCTCGCTGCGGCCCTTGGCATGCAGGAAGTTCAGTTAATTTGTCCTTCTTGCTGAAACACGCTGATGCTTTGTGGATGGTTAAAACTCGACCTTCTCTACACTGGGCTGGCTCGGGCTGTCCAGGGAAACTCCTGGCCAGGTGGAATGTCTGTGCACTGACACGGGGCGGCATCCCGGGGACTGGGATGGGATTTCTGGATCACAGCTTTGATCAGAGAATCATGGAACAGTTTGGGTTGGAAGGGACCTTAAAGTCCACCCAGTGCCACCCCCTACCATGAGCAGGGACACCTCCCACCAGACCAGGTTGCTCCAAGCCCCCTCCAACCTGGCCTTGAACCCCTCCAGGGATGGGGATGTTGTCCCCATTGATGCCCTCCCCATCGATGCTGGTGCGTGCTGTGGGGCAGAAGCAAGACGGGAGGGATGTCCTCTGCTCTGCTCCTGCCCTTTTTGGCCAGGGAAGCTTGATGCTTTCAGATGGGACTGCTGAGCTGCACGTCAAGATGGTTTTGAGCAAACATTTTTACAGGGAGGGAAGCTGTTGAGTGGGCGCTGGAGGAAATTTGAGGGGAGAAGACTCTCGGGTTAACCCAGATGGAAGCTGATCTCTCCAGCGAGTGTTCCTGTGTGCGACTTCTGCTGTTAAAATAATCTGCCGAAGACGCGCTACACGCTGGTGAGAGCACAGTAATGGAGCAAGCTCACATTAACTCGTTTCCTGCTCAGAGGCTGGCTTGGCTGCGGGGTTTGCAGTGCTGGCCAGCAAGGGGAGGCTGGAGCCGGGCTCTGCAGCTCATCCCGTGCCACCACCGGACCCCCCTCTGCCTGGCTGAGCAAACAGCCAAAACAACACCAAAACCTTTTATTCTCTACCCCCTCCCCCCCCGGCCTCCATCTCTTCTTTCGGGTGAGTGAAAGGTAATGTTGACACCACCCTTCCTCTGGGCTGCTGCTTTTCGAGCCTGGCTGTGAGCAGTTCATGAAAACAGAGGACTGATGTTATACAACGGCACTGGCGGCGGTTGCACAATCGCTGCTGTCCCGGGCTCGGGGCTCTGCGGTGACTCTTTTGTCCTTTCTTCCCTTCGTCTTTCGGCATCGCAGGTTGGAAACGCGGCTCAGGGCTTGGTTTCGGGGAAGCCTCTTCCTCCAGTTATCCCTCAGCCAGTCATCCTCGGTGTCACCGGTGGAGAGCGGGAGGGGCATTTTTTGGTTTGTGTCTTGTCTTTGTGACTTCTCTCTGCTCCCAAATGCTCGAGGATTGATTTCTGCTGGTGGGATGAATAACTGCAGTAAGACATTAAGGAGATGTGCCATGGACAGGGGTGCACTGCTTCCGTTAGAAGGATCCAAGGTGTCTAAATGAGGTCCCAGATAGCGGCCGGTGGTTGTTTTCATAGTTTGTTGATGTTGGTTTAGCTTAATTCACTAATTGACGGCAAGGTACAATCAGATACTGGTTCATCCCCAAAGGCATAGCCAGCCATCCGGCTCCAAATTTGATTTGAAGTCGAATCGTCCCCAACCCTGATGTGGTCAGAGTGGGGAGAGCAGATGGTCCTTGGATTTGAGGACCTGGACTTGCTGAGGGAGCAGGGCGTCTTGCAGCCATGCTGTAATCTGGACCTGGAGATTAGCTCCCTAAATCTCCTTCCCTTGGAGGAACACAAGGAGGGCTTCTTCTTTAATGGGGCTTGTGTTTTTCAAACCCTTCTGTTCAATCGGAGTCCCCTACCCCTGATAAAGACAGCACAGCCTGGAAAGGAGAAGCGGACACTGATTCTTCACTCATTAGTGACCACCATGGCACCAATATCCCATTATTTGGGGTTATTTGTAGTAACCCCAAGATAATAACCAGATGTGCCAAAAAAATTGGGGTTTCGTGCTTCTGCCCACCCTTGGACATGTGAATTTGTGGCTTCCCACTTTTCATCTCCCTCCTCCTTGGGGAAATCCTGGGGCAGGTTGTAGCCTTTATTTTTTTTCGCCTCTGGAGGAGCTGTGAGCTCCCGGCTCTTCCCTCCCCGGTGGAGATGGGGAGCCAAGGGAGCCGTGACCCCGCTGACTCCCAGCCAGGGTGCCCCACTTGCCAAGACGAGATTCTTGCTTCCAGAATCCAGCTGGTAAATAAGGTAGCGCAGTCATTTGGAACAGCGCTCCTAGAAAAATCACACAGTGATAAAATTGCCCCGAATTCAAATCCTTTTCAAATCCCAATTAATAATTGCCCTGGCCAAGCTGCTGGCGCTCGTGCGGGTGGCCCCGTTTCCCTCTCCGAGGCCAGGAAAATTCAAAGTGTTAATGCAAGCCCTCCAGCTTTGAGATCCCTTTGCTTTTATATTTGTCTCCCGGTTTTATTTTAAGCTCTGCCGCTGTTTCCCTCGTTTCTGTCCTTAAATGCACCGGGGAGGAACTGGTTTAGCTACCCCGCCGCATGGACAATTCAGCACCTCCGCTTTGCGTTTTCTTGGCAAGGCGAAACCCAACAATTGCCACTAGGATGGAGCTTACGTCAGGCAGCCCCTGTCTGCAGCATTTATAGCACATATAGGTCACCGCGGGGAAGTTGGTCTTCCTGGGGCTTTGGGCTGCAAACAGTGTTTTCCAGCGTGAGCCGTGTCATTTGCCGCTGGGGTTTTATTTTAGCCGGGACGCTCGGCGTACGCCTATTGTCCCGCTCCTAGAAGGCTGCTGTTTCGTCCTCCCCTCGCCAAACTGTTTGTTTATTATTTGCAGTAGCAAAACATTTAAAACCGTGTGTGTCCCCCCCCCTCCCCCCCATGTCATAGTTCATAAATGACTAATCTGATCAGAAACGAGCTCCCTCCCAGCGCGTTTAATTAAATTGTGCCTCTAGCAGGAAACCGCGCGTGCGAAATTTCACATGGAAATAACCATTTTGAATTGACATTAAGACAGTAGGAGTGTGGCAGGAGGCGAAGAAGTTTTCATTGTCTGGCCCCAGCCCGGCCGTGGCAATCGCTGTGGCCTCTTGGCTGCCGGGTTCTCGTGCCTTTGCTCCGGCAGCCGAGCCGGGGCTCTGCGGGGCAAGGGGGGGGACAACGAGGGACAGGGATGTGCGAGGTGCCACAGGTCCTGAGCAGCACTTTGCATCCCCGGTTAATCCAGAGAGTGTCCCACCGTCTCCCCTGCACATCCCTGCAGGACACCAGGTTTGTGTCCCAGGAGGTCTCCTGCTGGCAGATAATTCTTCTTGCGACTTAAATAAAAGCTCTGCTAAAAAAAAATAGCTTTTTTTTTTTCACCCCTCTCCTTCCCTTGTGAGTAAGTGAATTCACAGTTAAATATCTTTTCCTTCTTGCTTTGTGCTGAAGGAGGGAGCTCCCTCGCTCAGGTGGGTTTGGAAGGGAGAGTCCCCTCCCGCTCCGTGCTGTGATTTCCACCCCCAAAATTTGTTCGCTGCTTTTTCTTCGGGAGCGAGATGGTGAGATGAGGCTCATTGTCGAGGGAATTGCTTTGATCGGGGCAAGTTTATAAAATACATTTGAAGCTGGCTGAGCGGGGAGCTTTTCAAAGGGTTACAAGCTGGTGCATGTAACAAATTTTAAGTTATAGTCTAGTGAACAAAGTAAATGCATTCTCCCTGGAGGTAGGTGAGTCTGTATCCCCTTTGAAAGCCCGCTTTAAACACCCTTCAAACTTGGATACCTGTGGCAACAGCACTGAAAGTAATAAATTCTCTGAAAGATGAGGTTGTCTCTTTAATTGGTGCTACGGGTGAGCTGTTTGAAGATTTAATGATTCCGTGTGTGCGTGCAGACCCGCGTCGGGAAGCTCCCGGGCGAGGAGGGGGGTCGGTGCCCCGGCCGGGAGCTGGGCTCCCCTTCGCTTGCAGAGCACCCAACTGGGGGATTTTTTTGGTAAAAACATCAAAGTTAAAGAGTTAGGAAGAACTAAGCGCGGCCTTTCTGTTGCCACGCTGTCAGCAATCGAGTCTGAGGCTGCGGAATAGCATTCGCAACTATTTACCATAGTGAGGAAAACAGGAGCTTTTATTAGTAAGGATGTATCACGTTTTCCTACTCCCTGCCTCTAGTTCCCACATGTTTTGCTTATGCCGAAGTGGGAGTGATGGGCTTTGCTTGCTATTTTGATAGATGATGGAAGGCAGACATGAGGTGCGCAATATGTGACTTGATATTTAAAACTGGCACTTTCCATTAAAGTACATAACTTCAGGCTGCTTGTTTATGTTGCGGTTGCGACCGTGCCCATACAGCAGGCTTGCAAAACTGTCACTAAACACAAAGCCACCACAACAAAAAAGTCAAAGCAGAAAAATTTACTCGCCCGCCCGCTGGCGTGACCATTTCTTTCAAAGGAAAAATTGCTTTTTAGCCATTATCAAAGGTTAAAAAAAAAAAAAAAAAGTCTATCCATGGGAAAGTCAAGCTTGCAAAGCTGAGAGGTGGGGTTGGCCTGGAAGGAGATGGTCCCTGTAGCCCTCGGCTGCTCCGGCATTTCCATTCCTGCCGCCAGCAGAACCCGTGCCCGGGGTGTGGGAGGATGCTGCCGGAGCGGAGGGTACCGTGGGGCCGAGCCCCAGCCCTGCCAGTAAGAGCCTGGAAGACTTTCAGTGGAGGTGTCTCCCACGTGCTCGTCAGGTGTGTTAAACGGCTTCCTGCTTTGTTTTAGTCTCTGCCTTCAGGAAGCTCCTGTTCTTCATAGGATCAGGGAATGGTTTGGGTTGGAAGGGACCTTAAAGCCCACCCAGTGCCACCCCCTGCCCTGGGCAGGGACACCTCCCACCAGACCAGGTTGCTCCAAGCCCCCTCCAACCTGGCCTTGAACCCCTCCAGGGATGGGGCAGCCACAGCTTCTCTGGGCAACCTGGGCCAGGCTCTCACCACCCTCACAGCAAAGAAGTTCTTCCTGAGATCTGACCTACCCTTTCTGCTCCCTGTTTTTGCCGTGGGATGGGTCCCGCTAACCAGGATACAGAAAGCAGGGTTTGGAAGAAAAGGCTTGGAGTGCCCAAAGGCTGGGGGCAGGGAATGGGGGTGGGCAGGAAATCGCAAGCAGAGGGGAACAAATGGCAGGGGAAGATCTTCACGCCTGTCTCCATTAATGCAGCGTCACAGCCTGGTTACATCCCTGATCCCCGTGTTCCTGCTCCCAGGGCTTCCCCACCTGGGTGGCTGTTCCTCTTGCACCCTTGCAGTGAGGGGGAAACGTGAAGGTCTTCCTTTCTCTCTCTCTTCAAATTTACTTTTTTTTCCTTGAATTTTCCGGCAAGGCTGAGGGCGAGGGTGTCCTGCCCGAGGCATGGCCGGTCTCTGAAGGACACGGGAGGAGCGAGCGTGGGAAGAGCAGGAAAAGGGTGATGGTGCTGCTGGGGATGCTCTGCCAGGAGCTCGGTGCTTCTCCAGCGGCTGGGGACAGGCAGATATAACCCCGTCCCTCTCTTGGTGTGTGTTTAACTCCAGGGGGTGAAAACTGAGAGGTTTTGGGGGTTTTGGTGTGGGTTTTTTTGCTGTTCTCCCACCCTGGGGAAGAGGCTTCCTGGCTGGATTTGAGATTTTGAACTAGGAAAGAGCACGGGGGTGCCAGAGCCGGAGCTGCACTGAGATAAGTGACAGCTTTTGTTTGGAAACTGCAAATTTGACACAGACCTTGTTTAAGCACACAGTTCTGACTCTGCCAGAAGAGCTAAAGCAGTACAAGCCTCCTCCTGCCGGCAGAGCTTTTTCCTTCCCTCGAGGAGGCAGTTGGGTGCTGGTGTGGCCGTGCCTGCTCGAGGGGCTGTGACCAGAGCAGCGTATCTTATGTAAAAATCACGTGCCGTGCCTGGATTAAGGCTGACGTGAAGCTGGGCTCGGAGCGAACCTTCTGTGTTTCAAAAGAACGTGTACGAGCTCGAGCACCTGCTTTCCTTTTAATAAGAGGGGCTGGTTTGCCTATTAATTGCATTCCTAATGTCGTTGCCTTGTTGGCGCTGCCGTCCTCTTGTTACAGACAATCTTCTGGGGGGGGCAGTCGAGCCCCCCTCGACTCCTGCTCACGCAGGGCTGCCCGAGCGGCGCGTCCTCCTGTGGGGCTGGAATTGTTTGCCTTTGGCTCAGCATTCCGGCCCGAGGCCTTGCACGCTTGTTGTGCCCTTTCCAAAGGGGAGCGATGCCTTTGGAAGGGGCCCAGCAGGTCTGGCAGGCGTTTCTGCTGCACTTCGCTGCTGCTAATTTCAAATTCTGCATGCTCCGTGGGGTGTCCCGCTCCAGCACGTGTCCCGCGTGTGACCAGTCCCTCTGCCTACTGCATCTCCATTGTTAATGTTTGTATACACTGAAGCTCAAATTGGAATTTTATTATTTGGTTTTGTTTTTTTTTTTTGGTTTGAGACAGCAAATGGGTGTCTTAAGGGGATGGTTTTAATACATCGTCCTCTTTTGTTACTCTGGATGGCCTCAGCGCTAACCTGGCACTGCATTCTCCCGTGTTCACACGGCTGAAGGATGCTATAGATGCATCTTCTCTGCTCGCTAGCGCCCAAAATCAATGGTAAAGGTGATATTTTCAGTGCCCTCCTAACACAAGAGCAGACTCTGAACCCAACCCAATAATGATGTTATTAACAAGCAACACTTTCACAAAAGGGAAGGTGATGGTGATCCACCACTTTGGCTGGAAGAAGGACATGATGACACAAGGTGTTGGGAGTGAAGTTGCAAGCGTCTCTGTTTCCTGAGCACTTTGAGCATGAAAGGAGACCATCGGCTATACTCCATGGGCAGGAGAAGCCCTTTGGGGAAACCCTACGTCCCCTCGTCCAAGAGTGATGATCTGAGCTGGGCTGATCTGCCCGGTGGCAGCAGTGTGGCACCCATAGCTAACTGTGGGAGCGGGGCCGAGCTGCTGGCATTGGATGGAATCCTGCCCCGGCAGTGGCGTGAGCCGGGCCCTGCCTGAAAAACATGCTGCGCTCGCGGGAGCAGGGTCAATACCTCTCCCCGGGGTGCAGGGAGAACCCCGGATCATGGAATCAGAGAATAACAGGGGTTGGAAGGGACCTCTGGAGATCATCTTCTCCAAACCCCCTGCCAGAGCAGGGTCACCCAGAGCAGGTCCCACAGGAACGTGTCCAGGCGGGTTTGGAATGTCTCCAGAGAAGGAGACTCCACCACCTCTCTGGGCAGCCTCTTCCAGGGCTCTGCCACCCTCACAGGAAAGAACTTCCTCCTCATGTTTAGATGGAACTTCCCATGTTCCAGTTTGTGCCCGTTCCCTCTTGTCCTGTCCCTGGGCACCACTGAAAAAAGACTGGCCCCATCCTCCTGACAGCCCCCCTTGAAGTATTTATAGGCGTTGATCAGATCCCCCCTCAGTCTTCTCTTCTCCAGACTAAAAAGACCCAAGTCCCTCAGCCTTTCCTCATCAGAGGGATGTCCTACTCCCCTCATCATCTTTGTAGCCCTCTGCTCTACCCTCTCCAGCAGTTCCCTGTCCTTCTTGAACTGGGGGGCCCAGAACTGGACCCAGTGCTCCAGATGGGGCCTCCCCAGGGCAGAGCAGAGGAGGGGGATGACCTCCCTTGACCCACCGACCATGATCTTCTTGATGTTCCTTGGCTGCTGTTTCTCTTTTGTCTTGGCAGGAGGCTCCTCGCAGCTTCTGCTCAGCCTGTTTTACCTGCTCCAGGTGCAGGAGGGGGGGTTCACCCACCCGCATGCCAACGGTTGGCCAGCATCCTCTCCATGGCAGAGAGGGCTGCGAGCGGTGGGCCAATGGTGGCCGTGTGGCCAATGCAGCTGTCTCAGTTATGTCAAAATGTTTGCCCACATCTGCCTTGCAGATTCCAGGCAGCGTGGGTTGGGATTATCCCATGCTCTCCCAGCACCTCGAAATAGCTGAGAAATCCCAGGAGCACGGTGAGGGGGTGGCAGGGAGGAGCACTGGCTCACCCACCTGTCCCTGTGGGGCAAGGACAAGGGATCTGGGCAGCGTTGGGACTGGGTGCTTCCCTGGCACATCCCCAGACCAGCAGCCCAGCTGGGAATGTGCAGTGTCCTGAACCTGATCAACCTGGGAGGTGAGGGTGGGCAGTGACACGCTTGGTGTCATGGTTCCCAGCTATAGAATCATAGAATCACAGACTGGTTTGGGTGGGAAGGGACCTTAAAGCCCACCAGGACACCTCCCACCAGACCAGCTTGCTCCAAGCCCCCTCCAACCTGGCCTTGAACCCCTCCAGGGATGGGGCAGCCACAGCTTCTCTGGGCAACCTGGGCCAGGCTCTCACCACCCTCACAGCAAAGAAGTTCTTCCCCACATCTCATCTCCATCTCCCCTCTGTCAGTGTCAAACCCTTCCCCCTCCTCCTGTGGCTCCCCTCCCTCATCCAGAGTCCCTCCCCAGCTTTCCTGGAGCCCCTTGAGGGACTGGAAGGGGCTCCAAGGTCTCCCCGGAGCCTTCTCTTCTCCAGGCTGAACCCCCCCAACTCTCTCAGCCTGTCCTCCCAGCAGAGGGGCTCCAGCCCTCCCAGCATCTCCGGGGCCTCCTCTGGCCCCGCTCCAACAGCTCCATGTCCTTCTGCTGTTGGTGGCCCCAGAGCTGGAGGCAGCACTGGGGGGTGTCTCCCCCGAGCGGAGCAGAGGGGCAGAATCCCCCCCCTCGCCCTGCTGGCCACGCTGCTGGGGATGCAGCCCAGGGTGCGGGGGGTTTCTGGGCTCCAGCGCACGTTGAGGGGCGTGTGGAGCTTCTCACCCACCGACACCCCCAAGTCCTTCTCCTCAGGGCTGCTCTCCAGCCATTCTCCGCCCGGCCTGGGCTTGTGCTGGACATTGCCCCGACCCAGGTGCAGGACCCTGCCCTTGGTCTGGTTGAACTCCATGAGGTTGCCATGGGCCCACCTCTCCAGCCGGTCCCTCTGGATGGCATGGCTCATGGGCATCTCGGAGCTACAGAAACTCCTAAGACGATGTGGTGGCCTGAACGCAGGTGTCCTTTGGTGACCAGTGCTGTTGGGGGAGCAATTGCATTTTAAGAAAGTTCTGCTTTTCCTCAGGATGGTTGGAGACAGCGTGTGGTCGGGGGGTTGATACTTGTGTCCCTGCTGGACCTCCCACCGGATACCAGCCGGCACGGAGAGCATCTCACGCTTCACAGGCCCTTCTGTCAAAAGGTTCCCAAATACTTTGCAAGTCTTGATTAGCGCATTAGCTTAAACAAATTGAGTTATATATGCCACGGAGGGAGGAAAGGTACCGCACTCCTTCAGTGTTGACTTAAAAGTTTAATTAATTTTGTTGCCAAATGAGGCATGAAATACGGTGTGAAATATATTGTGGCTCCGAATGTGTAATTGTGCGGGGGCCTGGGAGCAGAGCGAGCGCTGGGGACGGGGGATCACCTGGGGCACGGAGCTCTCGTGGCACCCAAACGTGCGCATCTGGCTGCGGTGGCGGCACGGGGAGCTGCTTCGGGGGGGACACCCAGCCTCCCCCCACCAAGAGGACACGGTGTCTGAAGCCGCTGTCGTGCCCAAGGGTTTGTCACCGTGTTTGTGCCGGGGGGATCCAACCACCGGAGCCAAGCAGCCACACAGGGCTCATGCCGGCGGCTCCCGGGGTCTGTCCTCTCCGGGATGCGGCAGGAGCGGCCGCTGTGGCTGTTGTGTCTTTGCCATCTTAAAATCGATTCAACCTGGGTTTGGGTATTTTTACCATCTGGTTCACGGAATCACGGAATTGTCAGAGTTGGAAGGGACCTCTAGAGATCATCCAGTCCAACTCCCCTGCTAAAGCAGGGCTGCCCAGAGCACATCACTCAGGGCTGCATCCAGGCGGGTCTTGAAGATCTCCAGAGAAGGGGACTCCACACCCTCCCTGGGCAGCCTGTTCCAGGGCTCTGCCACCCTCACCGGAAAGAAGTTTCTCCTCATATTTGAATGGAACTTCCCATGTTCCAGCTTGTGCCCGTTGCCCCTCGTCCTGTCACTGGGAACCACTGAAAAGAGTCCGGCTCCATCCTCCTTCAAGCCACCCTTTAGGTACTTGTGAGCATTAATAAGGTCTCCCCTCAGCCTTCTCTTCTCCAGGCTGAAGAGCTCCAGCTATTTGAGCCTTTCCTCGTCAGGGAGATGCTCCAATCCCTTAATCATCTTTGTTGCCCTACGCTGGGCTCTTTCCGGTAGTTCCCTGTCTCTCTTGAACTGGGGAGCCCAGAACTGGACACAGTATTCCAGTTGTGGCCTCACCAGTGCAGAGTAGAGGGGGAGAATGACCTCCCTCGACCTACTGGTTATAGAGATTCTGGGTTTGTCTGCCCCAGGTGGCCTTGCAGGGTGGAAATACCTATAAAGAAAGAGCAGGAGAGGAAAATGCTGGACTGTGAGTGAGGATTTCTGTACTTGGCTTTTGAGAATTTTAGTAGCGGCTGTTTTGATGCTCTTTTGGTTGCTGTGATTAATGCTTCTGGAGGGAGGATGTCTTCCCAGTGCCTTGCCTCCCCTACTAAAGGAGGGAAAGAGGCAGTTTAGGACATTTGCCCCCTTTTATTTTATTTTGAATTTTTCAATTAACTCTCCAGGTAACCCAGCTCCAAAGCCGGCAGGGAGAAAAATCTAAAAAAATGCTGTCCATCTGCCTGTTAACCCTGAGAAGCGCATCCCCACCTCCAAAGTGACCTAAGGCAACGGCTTCCTCTAAATTTAGCTGGAGATTGCGTCAGGAGCAAGAGGGAGGTGAAGTTAATGTGGCATAAGCTCGTTCCAGCAGGGAAATCTTCACGGTTAGGCAGGGACGGAAAATAAATAAACGGGCCTTGTTTCAGAGCGTGGGGGGATGCGGCTGGAGAATGGCAGCCGCCAGCACCCCAATATACCTCTCGAAGTGGGGGTTTCGTACCCAGCGGGGCAAAGGACAGTCGTCTGCAAAACCTTGGCCCATCGTAAAGGGGAAGAACCTTCCAGGAAAGCAGGTGATGCTCCCTGTGTCCTGTCTGTGGGGCGCTGGGGACAGCCAGTGAGCCCGGGGTCTCCTTTGGTGGCAGCAGGTTTGGTGGTGGACGCCTGGAGCTCGCTGGCCACCACTCGAGGCAGGGCTGTTCCTCTCCTTCCTTCCTTTTGAAGCATCTTCTGCCCACTCTTCATCCCTGGCCCCCAGGGGCAAGGAATCATAGAATGGTTAGAGTTGGAAGGGATCATTGAGTTCCAACCCCCCTGCCCTGGGCAGGGACACCTCCCACCAGACCAGGTTGCTCCAAGCCCCCTCCAACCTGGCCTTGAACCCCTCCAGGGATGGGGCAGCCACAGCTTCTCTGGGCAACCTGGGCCAGGCTCTCACCACCCTCAGAGTAAAGAATTGGTGAGGGTTTTCCCCTCTGAAAGCCCTCCCAGGTTTCCATCATGGTGCTCTTTGGTCGCAGATGTAGTGGCATTCAAGAGTACCCCAGGGGACAATCTGTGGTGGCCCTGCCCTGGAAGAAGACCCAGGCAAACTCCTGCAGGACAAGTCTTGGAGGATACTGGTGTTCTCAGTCACCTCTTACCTTTCTACTTGTCTTGGGGGGGGCGATGCGTGGCTTGGCTTGTGACAAGGGGCAGACCCTGTCCTTGTGGTGTGTGTGTGACCGTTCTTCGAGAGTGGGGAGGTCCTGGGCCCCTTCTGCCTTTTTTTTTTTTAAAGTGAGGTGGTCTCTCTTCCAAAGGCTTCTTAATGCCCCGTTAACATTGTTATACAAAACAGCAGCGTGCCATTTAATTAGGAAAAATACGTACTAACCTCTACCATATGTTGCTCTTCTCCCCGTATTTGCATTTGAAAGTCCAGCTGAATTTCAATGTGAAACTGGATTTTATCCAAATGATGAATGGCCCAAGCGGCTGTGGGAAGGTGGACGTGCCTCCCCATCGCACGGGGTTGGCTTTTTTGGTTTGGGGTTGTATTTTTTTTTTTTTTTTTTTTTGCCTTCTTAAAAAATTTTAAAGCAGGATTCCTTTCTTTCTTGTACGAGATTTACTCTCGGTGGCAGGTCCGGTGGTGGCCGAGGAGACGACCCTGCCACTGAGCCTTCCCGTTTCAGCCGTGGCTGCTCCGTCCTCGTCGCTTTGTCATCTCCTTTGCTGACTTCAAATAAGACTTTGGTGTCAACGGGTGCCTTTTCTTTCAAAAGACAAGGCAGTGGCCCGGCCATGCGGGCTCCGAGCCACCGTTGCCTCCACGGCAGGAGCTGGGGAGGGTTGTTGGCTTGGATCCCCAACCTGCCATGGATAGGGCTTGTCTCCAAGCATGTGGGGCTTTGCTAAACCCCCCCCCCCCCGCCCCTGGCCACAGCTTCCGAGCTGAGGGCTGAAGCTTTTTGGCTTTTTATTTTCAGTTTGTTGGAGTGGTGGCAGCTCCAAGCCCCTTCCGAGATAGAGCTGTGGTATCTCTGTGGCCATCCCTTCTCCAGCAGCGTGGGACGGTGTTCCCCGGCCGCCCTACAAGAGGAGCGGTGGCATCTCGCTGCTCCTTGTGCTGCTGGAAGAGGAGCTGGTTTGGGAACCGTGGCAGCACGTCCTCACGGTCTCTTAGTGCTGCCCGGACTGTCCCTTGGCTGGAGGGTGGACTTTCTCCTCGTCTGAGCTACATTTAAACCCGGTTCAGCTCTGTAACAAGCTCAGCATGACTTTGCTGCGCGGGGTGTGCTCACGCGGCTCTTGGTGACCTTTTGCTTTACCTACCTGGCAAAAAAACTCCTTAAAAATCACTTTGTATCCTGATTATTTCACATCCTCTGCCTCTGCGAGTCTGTCTTGGGAGGATGGCTCGAGTGCCGGGCTGGCCGCGGTGCTCGCAGGGGGAGCTGGTTGCCACAGGTTTCTGACTTTTGTTCTCCTTTCTCTTGGCCCCTTGGAGATCAGTTCAATCTTTAAGACAGTTTTTGTTGGGGTTTTTTGTTGTGTTAATGCAGCTGAACTAATATGATTACATTTCCAGATTTGGGTAATGGAATAACAAGTCAGGAAGCTCTTCCCCCCCCCCCCCCTTTTTTTTTTTTTTTGAAAAAAAAAAAAGGAGAATTTATGTCACTACCAAATTATCCAAGTCTCCAGTTGGGAAGATCTTTCCCTTTCTCAGTTACCCTTGGCATGAGGGCTCCTTGTGCCCGGCATCCCGGTCCTGGCGTAAGGGCTGCTGCGCTTTATGCTCAGTGCCATGGACCACAGACCCGGAGCAGCCACAGGGTTGTCCTGGGTGCCCAAAAAGATGGGTCCTCGGTCCTCCCTTCCCTACGAAAGCTGCCAGGCTGAAGGGGCCACGTACATCCCCCAGTGCTGCGTTTGGGGCAGGACCCGTGGACGCCTGGGGCAGTTCCAGCAGCATCTCGAGGTGCGTTGGCTTTGCTCACCTCCGCGCTCGCTCTCGGGTTTCGGAGGAGCGATCTGGAAAACAGCTCAGCCAAACCGTCTCGCAATGGCAACTTCCTTTCTAAAAAGAGAAGGGTGTTGCGGAGTTAGTGGCTTCCCATTATTTTCCCCAATTTGAGCGCTTTTTCTTGCCGTTGTTCCCCCAGTGTCGGGCTGCGGGGTCTGCTTTGGGATGGAGACGCACCGGGATGCAGGGTGTCTCGGAGCTGCGTGGGTTTTGCTTTGCCTTCCCGAAGCACCGAGCTGCTCCCTCCCTCCCGGGACAGGGATACCGACCGATGGAGCCCCAGTACCGGCCGGCGGAGCCCCCGCACCGGGATGGCACCACGCGGGAGCGGGGCCACGGTGTTTGCCCTTCTTTGGGAATGCTGTAAGAAGGTAGTGAGTCACTTTTCCATCGAGCCGATAGTTACCCTGCTCCTGTCTTGTATTTGTGTTGTGTAGCCAGCAGGATTATTTATAACTTCGCCAGCATCCCGAGTCTATTGTTTTAGCAAAGAGCAGGAATGACTAGATGACTTCCTGAGATTTTTTTTTTACCACCCCCTCATTTTTTATTTTTTTAAAAATCTGCTTTTCCTTCCAAGTATTATGTTCGCCAGTTGGATGCTTTCCCCCCACATCTTCCCCTCCTGATTGTGCATTTGTGCTGCTGACAATCCCACTACCGGTGTTGCTTTAACTCTTAAAAACTCTCCCGGGAAGAGCCGGTGTCTGTGCCCCGGGAGGGCTGGGGCATCCCTGGGTGGCACCAGCAGCTCTCCCCGGCCTCGCAGGTGCTGGGGACCAAGGGACGAGGCTCCGGCAGTGCCATTAACGGGAGGGCGAGCATCTGTGCGCTTCCAGGAGTTATGTTGGGTACCTCAGGATGCTGTGGATGGGTCAGGATGCTGTGGCTGCCTTGGGATGCCATGGGCACCTCAGGATGCTGGGGATGCCATGGACACCTCGGGATGCCATGGACACCTCGGGATGCTGGGGATGCCTCGGGGTGCCGTGCAACCTAAGTGTGGGGTCGGTCCAGTCCAGGCCACCAGCACAGGATTGCACCTTTGTCCTCCCATTCAGCCGTTTTGTCTCTGCCCCTGTGAAGGTGTTAATTGGGGCAATCCAGAGCTGTCACCTGAGCCCGGGGCTGTGCAGGGCAAAAGCCATTTCCACGCTGGTGGAAGCGATGCATCCAGCCCTGGGGAGGTGGCACTGGTGGCCATGGAGGAAGCGTGTCCTGAGCTCCTGTCCTTGCATGTGCTCGCCTGGTGGCAGTGGTCCCATCTGGGCAGTGTTCACCCTAAATCCTGGAGCTCTCCTGGTTCTTGTCCTCCTCCTCCTTGTCCATCTGCCTGCAGCTAATTCACTATTGGTATTGCAAGACTCATCATGGTTTTAATTAAGCCCATCCCTGGAAGTAAAGGTGTGCAGAATGGAGAGAAGGGGCAGGGTGGTGGTTTGGTGAACTCAGCCCATCTGAACCTTTGGGAAGGATCCGTGGGTTGAGCTTCCTTGGGGAGCAGCACCCAGGGCCCCGATGGTGCCGGCCACGGCTCCTCCTTGCCCAAACAGCCCGGGTCCGCTTTGGATCCTTGTGATTGAAACTGGGACATACGACTCCTGCTTCGGGTTTGGTTGAGTGGAATTCTCCTTCTGGCCGAGTGGGATGCTCTGAGGTAGAGCCCGTCCTGGCTGCGGCTGCGTTTCCTTCGTTAGCGTCTTCTCGGCTGCGATGTAACGAGCAGCCGCTGAGGTTTGAGCGGCTGCAGCCACGACCTGCAAAAGCGACCCGGGGGCGAAACAGCTGAAGAGGAAGGAGCCTTTGCTGCCTTGTGGTCAGCAGAGATCCTGCTGAAGTCCTCTCGGTTTCTATCAGTTCAGAACTCAAAACTTTAGTGCCTGTTTATTTTTAAGCTGCTGTTTCAAGCCGAGGTGCCTGCCAGGCCCTTGCTTGTCCTCTCCCCGGTGGTAAAAAGCGGCCTTGTAGCCCCTCTGGCTCCAGACCCTTCCCCAGCGGAGCCGCAGGGAAGCGGTGCAAGGGGCTGGAGGTTGCCTGGCCTGTCTCCGGTTCTCCCCTTTCTCCGAGCTAACAGCACAGAGGTGCTGCTCTCCCTGCGCCGAGTCTCCAGGAATCGGAGGGAAGCGTGAAATTGGTCCAAATGGAGCTGTGCCACGCTGGGAACACCACTCGGATGTGAGCAGCTCAGGGTGGAAAAGGAGTCCTGAATTCTGTCCTGTGTGGTTTTTATATACACTTTGTAGCTGGTTTGGCTGTTCCAGGTTTCTTGTGGTGCAGAGCACTCGGTGTAGGTTGGAAACCGTGTGAGATCCCAGGCTTGGGTCCTCCAAGAAGGGCCTGGGAATTGAGGCATCTCAGGGAACTGATGTCCGGAGCCGTGAGCTCACAGCAAACTTGAACAAGCAAAACAATTGCTTGTTGCAATCAAAATTGGAGATTCTTTGGGCCAGGCACTGAACTTGCTTCTTGTAAGAGCTGTTCCCAAAGTCTTGACAGCCCGAGCAGAGCCGTTTCATGTCACGCAGGAGCTTTGCATCCAAGGGGATGCTGGTGCCAGCTGGGCTGGTCTCCTTCCTCGGAGGTTTTCAAGCTGCTGTTCCCCTGTTTAGGGCACCCTTGTGCTGGCTCCTTCCCAGCCCAGATATTCGGTTATTTGGGTTTTCTCCCCTAGCTGGGGTCTGCAGGCAGTGATCTCCCAAGTGAAGCGCTGGGATCATTCCTCACTGCAGCGTTTCCCTGGAGTGGTGGGAAAAGACAAGCCTGGATGGCGCTGAATTCCCGCTCCCTCCCGCTCCTCAGGTTCCTTTCAGCTGAAGTGCATGGAAAATAAATCTCTAAAACTGTTCTAACTATGTAGCTAGTTCTATTCATTAGGCTATTTTAGACTAGATACAGATTATTTCACAATAAAATAGCTTTTGAATTTAGAAAGTTTCTGCTACAGCTGCCCTGCAGTAAAAGCAAGATAATCTACTTTTGGGGGCAGTTAAACGATATTTGGGTGTGAATCTGTTGTCTCTAACTAAAGAACTGCATGCATATTGCTTGGTTCAGATTCATTAGAAAGAGTCCAGCGTAGGGCAACAAAGATGATGGAGGGATTGGAGCATCTCCCTGATGAGGAAAGGCTGAGAGAGCTGGGACAACTCAGCCTGGAGAAGAGAAGGCTGAGGGGAGACCTTATTAATGCTCACAAGTACCTAAAGGGTGGGTTGAAGGAGGATGGAGCCGGACTCTTTTCAGTGGTTCCCAGTGACAGGACGAGGGGCAACGGGCACAAGCTGGAACATGGGAAGTTCCATTCAAATATGAGGAGAAACTTCTTTCCGGTGAGGGTGGCAGAGCCCTGGAACAGGCTGCCCAGGGAGGGTGTGGAGTCCCCTTCTCTGGAGATCTTCAAGACCCGCCTGGATGCAGTCCTGAGTGATGTGCTCTGGGCAACCCTGCTTTGGCAGGGGGGTTGGACTGGATGATCTCTAGAAGGTCCCTTCCAACTCCAACAATTCCGTGATTCTGTGATTCCGTAATAAAGGCGAGGAAAGAGATGAGGAGCTGTGACTTAACGCTCCCCACTGTGAAACCGCTGGAGCTGAGGACCTCTGAGAGCAGGACACGTGCCGCATGGCAAGGAGAGCCGGGCATCAGCGGCTCCTCCAACACGCTGCCTGGGTCAGCTCCAGAACAGAGAAGAGCACTTCTCCACCGGCTTGCTTTGTATTTTTAAAAGCACTGTGGTTTTTTGTTCTGTTTTCTTTAAATAATTTTCTAAACAGTTGAAACTGTAGGACTGGTGCTTTTTTACCCAAAGAAGAAAACTGAGAGATGAGTGAGACGTTGTGGTTTGGATTGCCAGTTGTGAAGAGTTTTGCGCCTTCCAGGGTGCAAAGCTTTTGGCCTGGTGAGCGCGAGGGCTCGGTCCAGGAGGTGGCTGGAGAACACGGGGGTTAAGAGCCGGAGACGTGTCTGTCCACGCAGGTATTTAAGGGATAATCTGCGTCGCTTTATATTGTGCCAAGAGAAGCCGTCTCAGCTCTGGGCTCTGCTGCTGCGTTTCCAGCTCTGCCCTCATTTTTGGGCAAGTCTCTCCATATGTACAATAGCTAGAAACAGTTCTGTTCCCTAGGGAGGCTTTGAGGTTTAACATTTATAAAATGCTTTGAGATCTGCAGATAAAGGAAAGCAAGACAATAAACAGCGAGCGGGGCTGTGCCAGAGAAATACCCTGTATCACCACAACAGAGCCAGGCAGGACTGGGTGGAGGTGGCTTTTGTTGGAGGGCAAACAACTGCTCCGGGAGCCGCTGGATCGGGAGCCCTGCTGGCAGGAGGGGTGCAAAGCCCCGGCCTTTTAAAAGGGCTTGTGTTAAGGAGGTGAAATCTGCAGATAAGAGCATGATTGAGGCACACACGTGGGGTTTTGGGAGTTTTTCTCCCCGTGTTTCCCATTGCCCCGGGTGCTCTCAGCCTGGGAGCCAAGTAGATCTGGAAAAGATGCTGCCGGGTTGCTCTTTGCTCTCCGGGCAGCGCATCATAAAATCCCTTGGTAAACTTAATCCACTCCATAAACCCCGTTAACTTTCTTTTAACTGCCTTCGCTTGTCCTTAGAGTGAACTCCTTTATAGTCCCCCAAACAAAGGCAGGCAGGAGTGGGCAGGGATGGAGGAACCTCCTCCCCGGAGCTCCCGGGCGGTGGGAGGAGCGGGCTGGGGCCGGGACCGCTCGGCACAGGGTGCTGGGACCGCTCGGCACAGGGTGCTGGGACCGCTCGGCACAGGGTGCTGGGCTCCTCGGCTGCTGGTGCCCCAGTGGACATGGCATCCCAGAACAAGCCGTCTTGGGGTAAGTCTTCCTGCCAGACATCTGGCGAGGCTGGGGATTTTTTGGCAGAGGGTGAGAGGATGGAGCGCGAAGGGAATCATTCTTAGTGCATCAGTTGGAAATTCTGCTCTCGAGGGATTTGGGGGCAGGTGGGCTGCAGTGTCGGGCTGGGAGTCCTCAGGGATCCTTCCCTCTTCCTCCCTGTGCTCTGTACCTGCCTTTACGTACCGGTCCACTTTTGGGCAGGAGCAGAGAGTGTTAATGCTGCTTGAGGACACGGGATCCTGTTTTGGGAGCAAGAGGCATGAATCTGCAAGGATAGCTCGTCTTTTTCTGCCGCTTCCCCTGCCTTCCCCCATAACCTATATGCAAGTCCCTTAAAACCCATTACAGCAAGCTGCGGCCAGTGGCACGGCAAGAGGAGGAAGAGGGTGGGTGGCGGGATGCTGGCTCCGGCACACGACGACGTTAATTGCTGGCCGAGGGTTTCTGGAGCGAGGGGGTGAGCCGTGGTCCCCGTGCTGGGAGCCGGGGGCTGGCACGGTGCTCTGCTGTGGGTGGGTGACACGACCTGGTTCTGAGATTTCCTTCCCCTACAAGGGACTTTGTGGGATGTTTTTCTTTTCAACCGGTTTTAGAAATGAAGCGGAGTGATGCCCAGCGCTCTGGAGATGGGCTTGCTTTAATTCGAGAGGCTCGTGCCTATCTAGTTTTAACTGGAGAGAAACCAGTTTATCTGAATCGCTACAAATGGTGCTTGATTTGAAATGAAGTGGAAAACCCACACGGCTTAGTTTTAAATAAATGTGGGCTTGTGTTTAAGCGAGGCAGTGTGTTGTGTGCTTTGTAGTGGACAGGGTTCCCCCGGGGATGCCAGGGAGCAGCTGAGGCTTTGGGATGCTGCTGAGATAAGGGGGAATGGGCAGGGTGAACAAAACTCTGCAAGCCCAGAATTAGCTTCCCACCAGAGAGTGAGACCTCTGCCTGAGGTCACCGGAGGCAGACATGGCCTCCTCGTCGTGGTCAGAGCCGCGTGGGCAGGAGCTCCACAGCCAAACCCTCAAGTGCGATGGATCATAGAATCACAGACTGGTTTGGGTTGGAAGGGACCTTAAAGCCCACCCAGTGCCACCCCCTGCCCTGGGCAGGGACACCTCCCACCAGAGCAGGTTGCTCCAAGCCCCCTCCAACCTGGCCTTGAACCCCTCCAGGGATGGGGCAGCCACAGCTTCTCTGGGCAACCTGGGCCAGGCTCTCACCACCCTCACAGCAAAGAACTTCTTCCCCACATCTCATCTCAATCTCCCCTCTTTCAGTGTCAAACCCTTCCCCCTCCTCCTAGGGCTCCCCTCCCTGATCCAGAGTCCCTCCCCAGCTTTCCTGGAGCCCCTTGAGGGACTGGAAGGGGCTCCAAGGTCTCCCCGGAGCCTTTTCTTCTCCAGGCTGAAGCCCCCCAACTCTCTCAGCCTGTCCTCCCAGCAGAGGGGATCCTGGCCACCGGAGAGGTTTACAGCCACCTTATTTTCCCCTCAATTCTCTCTGGGGTTTAGTGGAGCATCTTTCATGGAGGCAGTTGTCCCTGTCGCCTCCAGCCCCTGACCTGCTCCCTCTGCAGTGGTGGCAGAAGCAGACGGGGCTCTGGTCTCCCCCGAAGAGCTCGAGGTGTGGAGCTGTGGTTTTGCAAACAGCTGAGCTGACGGTCGCTTGCTGCGCACCGAGGTCTTCCTCTTCCCGTCCGCCCTGGCCTGCCCCGGCCTGGGGGCTTCTGGGGCACGTTGTGCTCCAAATGGGGAACTGATTTTCGTTGGGTTTCCTGCCGTCTTACACGTTCAGCAGCCGCTGGAAAGTCCGGTGAGCCCCAGAACTTAGTGAAGGCAAATGCAGGGCGAGAAGGGCCCTTTCCTTCCTTCCAGAGCACCGAGTGCTGAGATGCCTTGAACCTCTCATGAACCTGGTGCGGTGAGGAGCTGGAGGGAGTGCGGTCCATGGCCGGGGTGGCCCAGGGTGGCCCCAGGAGCAGAGGTGGGAGCTGCCGGCAGAGCTGGTGGCGCTGGGGACAGTGGGCTGGGGACAGAAGGACTGGGTGTCCTTCAATGGTGATTTTGGTCCTTCACGTTTGCAAGGTTTTCCTTGCAGTACAGAGGCTACAGGTAGATTTTTTTTTTTTTTTCTCATTTTCATATATACATATTCTTTCCAAAATTTGAAAGTGCAGCCGCTGTTATGCAGGACAGCAGCATCTCCTGGTGAGCACACCCAGCGTTTTACCCAGGGCTAATGGGAGTCACCAGGTTCAGCTCTCACCATCCCAACAAACCGGGGAGCTCCGGGTGTTTAAACAGACAACCAGAGGTTTGGTACTTACAGGTTGGACATCGGCTCAGCTTTTTTTGTTCACGGAGGAAAAAATTCCTTTGAGCTTCTGGTAGTTTAGAGAAAGCCAACTTCAAGCAAAATATCAGAGGAACTTCTTAATGGTGAGTTTTACCGGGCAGTTGTATTGGCGTTCCTGATAAGCAGCGTTACCGCTTGTCTAGACAAAAGCACAAGGAAACAAAACATCATGTAGAGGAGAGACAGACAAGATAATCTAATAGTTCTCTTTTTGTCTCCGGCTTGTTCCTCTGAATAGCGGAGAGCCCTGATGTGAGGAGCATGGGAAGGGCTCAGCCGTGGTGTGAAGCCCCCAGGCTGGGTGCTCGCTCCTGCTGTGGAGCAGGGGGACAGATCCCGCTCCCACCCTTCCCGGCAGCACCATGTCACCCATCCACAACCCCAGCCATGGGCCGGTGCGTGCCCAGGGTGACCTGAAAGGTGTAAAATTGGTGAAGTGTTGCTCCTTAGTGTTGTCACAGTCAGAAGAGTAAAACCCGCTTTCATGAGATCTTCATGGGGCTTCCTGGGAAGAGCGCGGTGGTTTTTTCTCAGAGCTGTTTTGTTGTTCAGCACGAGAGATGAGACCAGGGGGGACCCGCTCCTGCTGGCCGTCGTTCAGCGATGCTAAAATTGCGCCCAGGAAATGGTTTGAAATGTGCACGCAGGAAAAAAGTGTTGGTGAGTCCTAGAAACCAGAGGAGCCGCGCTACACGTTGAGTGCCATCTACTGGCACCTTCTCGTGGTATGGACGCGTTTGCCCGGGCAGAGGGAGAGCTGTCACGAAGGTCAGCAGCATGGGACCTGCTGTGGGGCAGGAGGGAGGGCTCGGTGTCCCCAGCCTGTTGGCAAGGGGACAGTAAGGATGGGCGATGTCCCTGTTGGCCAAGCGAGTTGTAGTCTCACCTGGTGCAGGAGGAGCCCAGAAGTAGGTGTCTGCTGAGGTTGACACATCCCAGCCTGAGCTGGATGCTTCATACTGTACCTCCGTGACTGATTTAACGTGGGCTGCATCCATGCTGCTGTTGGCAGAAGCTGTGCCACCCTCTGTTCCTGCCCCTCCATTCCCATCCCCTCTGTTCCTGTCCTTTCCCTTGAGCTGGCCCCAGATACTTGTCTACCTACTGAACCAGACCAGGTGACAGATCTAGATTTTTAAAAAACCAACCCACCACCACCAGCTCGGTCTCTTAATCTCTTCACCAGTATTTGGGCTCGGAGAATCAGAGAATCAAGGAATCTTCTAGGTTGGAAGGGACCTTTCAGATCAGCAAGTCCAACCATCAACCCAACCCTGCCCAAACCACCACTGACCCATGTCCCTCAGCACCACGTCTGCCTGGCTTTTAAATCCCTCCAGGGATGGTGACTCCACCACTGCCCTGGGCAGCCTCTTCCAAGGCTTGACAAACCTTTCGGTGAAGAAATTGTTTTAATATCCGTCCTAAACTTCCCCTGGGACAAGTCAAGGCTGTTTCCTGTCCTAGGAAGGGTGCTGCTTGGAGATGGATGTTGTGATCTGGTTTTACAGACAGGAGGAACCAGGGAACAAGGGACTGGAGCAATTTTTTGGTGTCCCCTGACCAACGTGTGATTAGAAATAGGGTCTCAGAGGCTGATTGACAGCCTAAACCCCTGGTGCAGCACATCAGTGATTTCTCCTGAGGTCAAGAGGCTGGTTGAGACCCTCCTGACGGACTCTCTAACACCATAAACCTCTGTAGAACTTAAAGCTGGTGATTTTATGTTTTTTTTTTTTTTTCAGGTAACTCTTCCTGTGACTTGTCCTTTTGGCTCGAGGGGGACAAGGGGAATTTGGGGCATGGAGTACGGTTATGCAAAGATGTGGGTTTTTCGCAGGGGAAGGGACAAGTGAACATCTTGAAGTGTTTATATTTAAAGAGGAAAAAAAAAAGAGTCGTGGTTCTTGGAAATGGTGCTTCTTAGTAGCAAGTAGATCAAATACAGCCCTTTTTAATGCAATTTAAATAATCAATGGTATATTCAATTACGGAAATATTTGGCAGAGCTCGAAATAGGTCACATCTGTCCTTAAACTGTTCTTAAGGTAAATATCTTGCCGTGCTGTGTCGTGCTGACCAAATTCTGTAAGAACTGGTCCCTGGGAGGGAAAACTTGGCTGAACATGCAGTTATCCCTGACACCCTGTACCTTGTGTGCTGCTGGCGTTGGGGTTTGCCATAGGGATGCCTCAGGCAGCCTGGCTTATATATTTGGGGCATTTTGAGCTACGGAAGTTTGCAATCCCGCAGTTGCAGCATTGTGGCTGGGCCTGGCCGGGGTGGGGGGTGGGGGGGTGGCATCAGAGAGGTCTTGGTGGCTCCTGAGTTGGCCACCAGCTTGCTCTTGGGGCCAGGATGGCAGCCGTGAGCCCCCTGCGCTCGGCGATGCTTGTCTTGGGCGAGGAGAAGGCAAAAAGAGGAACCTTTGTTTTAGCGACCATAGTCTTGAAGTTATTTGCAAACAAAAGCTGGAGCGAAGGGCTTGCCCCAGCCCCGCCGAGGGAGGCAGGTGGTGTTGAGAACACTTTGTTTGGGAAAGTTTTTCTCATTGTGTCGAACAATTCTTCTTAGATGATCCTTCCTGTGGGCTGAATCATCGTCTGGGGGAACACGTTAGTTATCCTCGCCAGCCTCGCGGCCGCATCCTGTGCGGTCCAGGGCATCCTGCGTGGCCAGCGAGGCACCCAGCGCCCCGCAGGATTCCCCTTTCGGGGCAGAATGCACGTTCTTGGTTGTCTGTTTGCCTCAGCCTTGCTCTCCCCTTTGAGATCTGTTTTTTTCCCCTTGTTCCAGGGAAGTTTGCAGCGTGAGTGCCGGCTCGTTAGCAATAAAGCATACAAGCCATTAACCGCCATCCCTCTCCCCGGTAGGAGAAGACGTACAAATAAACTACCAAGGCCACTCTGATCGTGTGTGCGCGTGTTTGGCCGTTTACCCACGTAATTTCCACATTATTTGGAAACGGTCTTTAATTTGTCTAATTTTTAACTGCCTCTGGGCTGCCTACCTGCTGGCGCCGGAGCGTGGTGGTGGTGGGGACGCACGGCTGGCACCGCGCGCTGCACGCAGCTGGGGAAGCTGCCAAGGAAAGCCTTTGTGTTTGATCTGAAATGACTCTTTTGCAAACTTTTTGGGTTTGTTTTTTATTTTGGTCAGGTATAAGGGGGTGTCGGTGGGTCAGAAGCTCCACACGTCCCAGCAACGTGCGCTGGAGCCCAGAAACCCCCCGCACCCTGGGCTGCATCCCCAGCAGCGTGGCCAGCAGGGCGAGGGGGGGGATTGTGCCCCTCTGCTCCGCTCGGGGGAGACACCCCCCAGTGCTGCCTCCAGCTCTGGGGCCACCAACATCAGAAGGACATGGAGCTGTTGGAGCGGGGCCAGAGGAGGCCCTGGAGATGCTGGGAGGGCTGGAGCCCCTCTGCTGTGAGGACAGGCTGAGAGAGTTGGGGGGGTTCAGCCTGGAGAAGAGAAGGCTCCGGGGAGACCTTGGAGCCCCTTCCAGTCCCTCAAGGGGCTCCAGGAAAGCTGGGGAGGGACTCTGGATGAGGGAGGGGAGCCCTAGGAGGAGGGGAAGGGTTTGACACTGAAAGAGGGGAGATTGAGCTGAGATGTGGGGAAGAACTTCTTTGGTGTGAGGGTGGTGGGACCCTGGCCCAGGTTGCCCCGAGAAGCTGTGGCTGCCCCATCCCTGGAGGGGTTCAAGGCCAGGTTGGAGGGGGCTTGGAGCCACCTGGTCTGGTGGGAGGTGTCCCTGCCCAGGGCAGGGGGTGGCACTTTAAGGGGTATTCTTTAAGGTCCCTTCTAACCCAAACCCTTCTGTGATTCTGTAAGTAAACAGGCTTTTGTCCCCTGTTTTGTTGCTCGGTGAGTAATGGAAAACCAAGTGGGAAAAGATTTCTAGTCCCCAGCAGAAGGACACTGTTCTGGTTGCACCTCTGATACCGTAATTTTATTTTACATTGCAAATCAAACAATACTTGGAAAGATGCAAATCAGAGCGGAAATAGAGGTATATGCTTCTAAGTAAAGTCGTGGGGGTGTGTGTGCCTGTTCCGTGCATCTGCGCCGATGTGCAAAATACACAATTGCCTGTGAAACACGAAAGGTCAATGCAAAGCGTCTCGGGGGACCCGCAGCCGTCGTATTTCATTCCTCGCTGGCATCAGGCTGCTGTGCGCGCTCAGCAAAATGAATTCTTTCTTTGGACAACAATACGTGCGTTAGTGTCGAGTGTCTGCATCTTTCATGAGTGTGCAACTTTGTGGTAAAATAAATGAGCTGGAAAAAACAGGATGTGGATTTACTCTCGCTCTTCTCCCCAAAGCTTTCTGTTTAATGGAATATAACCCCTTGCTTTGTGGATAAGCCTGTATCTACTGGATTTAAATTGTGTTGTGGTCGCAAACAAGTTGATGCTGTTGAATGCGTGTGATGCAGAACATGAATAAAAGTTCTCTGTAGGGCTGTCTTTGCGTTGGAGTTTGTTGCAGGATGAAGGTTCCCGGGAGCCCTCGGAGGTCCTAGAGATGCATGTATGGGCTTCAGGTGGGGGCTGCTGAGGGGCACGAGTCTGGGGTTCAGAACAAGGATGTAACTCCTCATAGCTCCGTGGGTTTTAGTATTTAGTTAATAGAATTAAGCAATGTCAGGTTGCACGCCTGGAAGTAGTGAGAAGCTTGGGTTGAAGCTCTCACTTGGGTTGAGGACTGCTGGGGAGGTGATGGGCTGGCACTGCTGGTGTCCAGCGCTGAGATTTACTGGCCCCAAGTTGGAACCCACTATCGATGGGTGGTGTGTTCCCCAGCCTCCTGTGGAAAACCAGTTTGGGGAGGGCTGAGGGGCTTCGTGGCACCCTCCTGGTGTGGGGGTCCCGCAGGGTGGGATCTGAGCTGCCTCCTTCTCACTCTTCTGCAGGGTTGGTTTTACCCTGAGCTGCTACCAGCAGCTGTGGGTGGCTCGTCCCCAGGCCTGGGCTCATCCCCAGGATGTGGGGCAGCCCTTGTGCTTCTCCCACCTTCTGTTTCTGTCCGTGGGGACGGCAGCAGAGCTGCTCCCTGGAGGGATTTAAAAGCAGGTCAGACGTGGTGCTGAGGGACATGGGTTAGTGGTGGTTTGGGCAGGGTTGGATTGATGGTTGGACTCGATGACCTTAAAGGTCCCTTCCGACTCAGACAATTCTCTGATTCCTCAGAAACACGTGCTGATCCAAGGCACTAGCAAAGAAAAAGCGAATTCTCTGACACCTGTTACCGGTCTGACTCAAACCCATGTTATTCTTGGCGCGTTTCCCTGCGCTTTTGTTCCTTAGACCCTCCTTGACATCCCGCTTCTGGTTGGGCTGTTGGGCTTGGATGGAGGGTGGGGGACAAGGGACGCGGTGGGTTCGTCCCTTTTGAAGGCACCGACTGGTTGAGCCCCGTGTTGTCCTCCGTCCCCTTTTCATGCTGCTCCTTTGTGCTCTTGTTTGGTCATCGCTGTGCCTTTGTTTTCACAGCTGGGGGAAGTGTTTTGAGCTTTAAAGTTTATTTTCTTCCCTCTGGTTGTCGTCACAGGTTTGTTTTCTTTCTCCCTGTGGCATCTCACTGGCTTTCCTAGGGGCTGGGAGGTTGCACCATCTCTGCGCTGTGTCCCGTTCCGCTGGAGGGACTGGGCTTCTTCCTTGTGCTCGGGAGACTCGGTGGCCTCACTGCCTTCACAGAGTCACCGACTGGCAGGGGTTGGAAGGGACCTCTGGAGATCATCTCCTCCAACCCCCTGCCAGAGCAGGGTCACCCAGAGCAGGTCCCACAGGAACATGTCCAGGCGGGTTTGAATGTCTCCAGAGATGGAGACTCCACCACCTCTCTGGGCAGCCTCTTCCAGGGCTCTGCCACCCTCACAGGAAAGAAGTTTTTCCTCATATTGAGATGGAATTTCCCATGTTGTAGTTTGTGCCAGTTGCCCCTTGTCCTGTCTCAGGGCACCACTGAGAAGAGCCCCATCCTCTTGACGCCCACCCTTTAGCTGTTGCTCAGCATCGATGAGACGCCCTCTCAGTCTGCTCTTCTCCAGGATGAACAGCCCCACGTCTCTCAGCCTTTCCTCAGCAGAGAGTTGCTCCAGTCCCTCATTATCTTTGTAGCCCTCTGCTGTGCCCTCTCCAGCAGTTCCCTGTCCTTCTTGAACTGGGGAGCCCAGAACTGGACCCCGTGCTCCAGATGGGGCCTCACCAGGGCAGAGCATGGGGGGGAGGATGACCTCCCTTCACCTGCTGGCCACACTCTTTTTAATGCACAATCACTGGGTCTCACTGGGTTTTGGTTAGTTTAATAAATCCCGTCCACTTTGGCCTGTCCTCCAGGGAGATGGTAGCCCACCAATTCGGCGCTGCCATGAACCACGGGACTGTGGGTCTGGTCCTTGGCCGTGCTGTGGGACACCGGTGGTGGCCGTGCCATGGGACAACGTCAACCCATCACCATCACTGTGTGCAGTTGTTGTGCAAGGCTCTGGTGAGGTTTGGGCCCATCCATGTAATTTATTTCCTTAATTATGACTTTAAGCAGGTAAAGTATCTTTTTTGATTACCAAAAAGCCAGCCCTAAAACACAGTGGGGACCTTCCTGGAGGGTCTCTAGCGACACTTGTTGGGTTTTCTTTTTCAAACCTTCCCCACCCCTGGGCTGGGCACTGTTTTATGCGCTTATTTTTCTCTTCTGGGGCATGTCTGGGATGTCACCCCAGCACCCCAAAACCAGCCTGGACCTGCCTAGGAGCCTGCCCTGTCCTTGGAGCGTGGTTCCAGCCGAGTCGTGTCCTGACCCACAGCAGGGGCTGGAAACACAGCTTCATTTTGAAACACCATATCCATCATCTCCCAAAACACCTTCCAAAAGACCAGGAGAAACTAAAGTACTTCTTTGGCTCTTTTTCCCCTCTTTCTGGCTTTTTGTGTTGTATTGGCTGTAAATTAAATTTCTCTCCATACGCATCCCTCGTCCAAAGCCAATGGGGAACGGATCGTCTTTCCCCGCTCCCATTTTTCCCTGGCCCCAAACATTTCCAAAGCCCCAGCTCCAAGTGTGGACCGTGCAGAAACTGCTGAACCAGGACACGGGGGTGGGAGATGCCAGAGCAGATGCTGAGCGGAGGAATTAATGATCACCGAAGTGGTGGCATCAGCTTTTTTCTTTTTTTTTTTTTAAGTCAAAAATTATCCCTGAGCGCGCATTTGGGGAGGGGGGAGGCAGCAGTGGGCTGTTCCCTGGGGACAGTGGCAGAGGGTGGATGTGAATGTCTTGGCTTGGACTTCTCGGTCCATTCATCATCCTGAAGATAAATGGGCAGAGCCTGCCCCATAAATCTCGCGGGATCCGAGATGAACCATTTGTTCAACGTCCTGGGGCAGTTGTGTGTGTCCCCACTGCGGGTGACGGGTCTAGAGGACAATGAACGCTGCTCTCCGTGTCCCTGGGTCATTGTGGTTCAGAACATCCACTTGTGCCACCTCGACCCACTCTGGCCGGGTCGGGAAGGTGACAGGAAGGTGACAGCACGGAGGGACATGGACCAGGACTGAGCTGGGTCCTAGGGAGCTCTGAGCTTCTTGGGCAGCTCCATCACCTTCTTGGGGTGTGACATGGTGGCTTTGGGTCCCTCCGGGCAGGGCTGGCACCTCACCATCTGGGTGCTTGTCCTTAGGGATCACCCCCACATTCCTCAAATTGTGTGCTTGGAGGAGCATGTCTTGGCAAGTGGCTGTCTTCATTCCAACCCTCCCATCCTGCCTCTGGCCACCATTGTCCCTTGCCCAGGACCGGGCTGTGGCTACCAGCACTGTGGTCGTGGCACAAAACTGCCCGCTCTCCTGAGATCCACCAAAATACTCTCTTTTTCCCCAGGGAGCAGCAGAGCTGAGCCGTGCCATCTTGGCCACCCGGCTTTGGGCCAACCTCCAATTTCAAGGCAGCGGAGGAGATGACACTCTACAACTCCCTGAAAGGAGGGTGTAGCCAGGGGGGGTCAGTCTCTTCTCCCAAGGAACAGGCGATGGGACAAGAGGAAACGGCCTCAAGTTGTGCCAGGGGAGGGTTAGGATGGATATTGGGGAAAAATTCCTTTACGGAAAGGGTTGTCAAGCCTTGGAAGAGGCTGCCCAGGGCAGTGGTGGAGTCGCCATCCCTGGAGGGATTTAAAATCCGGGCAGAGGTGGTGCTGAGGGACATGGGTCAGTGGTGGTTTGGGCAGGGTTGGGTTGATGGTTGGACTCGATGATTAAGGTCCCTTCCAACCTAGAAGATTCCATGATTCTATGAAACAGAGCTCCCCTACCTGGGATGAGGACTCCCCATCTGTCCCATCAGCCGGGGCCACCAAGGTGGCATCGTCGGGGACCCCGTGCTGCCCCCCAGGTGTTCGGCACCGCTTGCTTTTGGGGGATTTTTTTTTGCCTTTTATTTTTGCTTTTTAAATTGTTTTGTCGTGCGCCGGGAAAAGGAAGTGAACAAATTGTATAGTCCCATCCACAATCCACGTCCTGTAAACAGCTCCCGGCTGCCGTCCGTTCAGGGCTGTTTTTTCCTATTCGGGGGGTGGATGGGGCTGGTAAATAAACAGGCAGAGCCGGTGGCCGCTCCCAGCGCCCCCCCCGTCCCCTTCCAGGGGCTCTGCCAGCACCCAGGCACCGTTCCCGGGGGGATCCCCGGGTACCCAGATGCCTCCGGTGGGTTTTTCCTTTACCGAGCCAGGGTCCGGGGAGCCAACTCTCGCCAAGAAAAACAACTTTGCTGGTTTGACTGGGACTAAAGCTAATTACTAGTCGACTAATTTTATTGATTTCAAATCCCTTTTAGCGGAGATTTTGCTGCGAGGCTGATCGCCAGAGCGATTAGGACACAAAGCCGCTTAATTTGGAAGTGTTTATCAAGCAGCCTTCTGTCACCTCTGTTTCAAATCAAATTACGGTGGCATCGGTGTCTCTCTCTGTGGCTCCTCGTGCCGTCCCACCTCCGACGGAGGCGGCTTCTCTCTTCGTGGGGGCTGGAAGGGGTTCGGTGTCTCCATAGCATAAGCATGCTGGGCTGCTGGCTGCGGGGGTTTTATTCCCGGTTGCCACCATGTCCCCATCCTGCTCTGGCCCGTGGCCACCGCGGTGGCTGCAGAGCTGAATTTTGAATTTCTAAACCTCACCGGGGGCACCTTGTGGGCGACAGACCCTTGAAGGTGGAAGATGGAAGATGGGAGATGGGAGATGCCATCTTCACGTCATCTGTGGCTGCTCCCGAACCTTGTCCAGCCACACGAGGGCTTGGCCTAAATATTTTTAATAGACTTTAAAAAAAAAAAAAAAAAAAAAAAGCCCAGCCTAGTGGTTTTGATGGGAATCAGATTAGGGCGGGCGCGTTGATGCTGGCAGATTGTGGAGGCTGGGATGGTCCGGGGGGGGGGGAAGTGCTCAGCCGCAGCTCAGCCGCAGCTCCAGCAGCGCGGCATCCCCAGCGATGTCCCCCCATTGTCCCCCATGAGGCTGCCGTGACGATCCCCTCGCTGCACCCTCCTCCTGACACCGAAAACTCGGCGCCTTCAAGTCAACCCTACCAGAGGGCGGCTCTGTGGCAGTGCATGTTCTCTGGGTATCCTCGGTGGAGGGTTTGGGAGAAAAAGCTCCAGATCTTGTTGCACAAACAGTGTCCGAAGGGTCAGAGGAGCAAAATGTCCCGCTCTGTGTCCCCGTGTGTCCTCCAGCTCCGGAGGGACGGCCGCCCTGCCCGCCCCTGGAGCTTTGCTGGTGAAGGAGTCATTAGGGATTGAGCTTTGCCTGACTGCGATGGCTCTGGGTTGGAGTGTCCTTGGCCGTCTCCGGGTGGCAGAGCAGGGGGCTGGCTCCGAAGCCACATCCCAGTGCCGTACTGGGATCGGGGGGTGCAGGGCTCCAAAGGACCTTGGGGCTCAGGGCTGCTCCAGGACCAGCACGAGTGCCCGGGTGGCTTTTAGGGCTCGGGTCATTGGAACCAGAGCATCATCTCTTGGTGCAGGATTTTCGGCTCCGGGGACCCCGTGGATGGGGGCTGGAAGCCCCAGACTGGGAACTGGGCGGCTGCTGGGATATGGGGATGGGGCAGAAAACCCTACACCCTCCTTGGTGCCTTTTCTCCTTTAAGAGTAGTGTTTTTAACATGGTTTCATTCCTCCAGGGTGGGGAACGGCTGCCGGTGCCCCATGTCACCCGTCACTTGTGTGTAGCCTTTTACTACGGCTCGTTATCGGGTAAAGGGCTTTTTTGCTGAGACTAAACGTGGACAAATTATTTTTATCCATGCTGAGAGCTTAGGACGGTTCTTGTCTATCAGCTCTTCTTAGCTGCAGCACAAAAATCGTAAGGGGAAAAAAAAAAAATTACTGTCTGACAGCTACATCTTATTCTATTAGTATGTTTTAATTAGAACATGAGCAAGAAATGTGTTATGAATATTCATGATCGGGGTTATTAAAATGCACAATTAATCTGTAGGCTTTTTAATAACTGTATTAATGGAGAGAGGAGGTAGTTCCTATTTTTGTCTTTTCGGAATTGGAAAGTGTGCCTTAAACTTGGTTAGTTGGAAAAGGGGTTTATTTTAAAATAAAGCTGGCTCCCGACAGCTGCCTGCACACGTGGGCGTCTGGAAACCTGCACGCCCTGCGCCGGGAGAGCCCGGAGGATGCGGCAAAGCTGCTCCAAGGCTGGGCTGTGCCACAATTAAGCTCTACTTGTGCGTACGGAATTCAGCTCGTGCCACCTGAGCTTTGGCACCAGCTCGGTCGGTGACTCGGATTTACGATTTTATTTTTTTTTGTGTGCTTTAACGCGGGAAACGTGTTGCCGGGGGTGAGGCAGAGTTGGGGTGCCAGGGAGATGCTTGTGGTGTCTCTGTCTCACCTGGGGTCCCCGGCAGCACGGGAGCGATGCCATTACCGGGCACCCCAAGGTGCTCCCGGCCATCCCCAGGTGCCTGGCCTCGTCCCCCAAGCCAGACAACAGGGCGTCTGGGTGGGACACTGGGTGCCCTTGGGCGAGCGCTCGGGGGGAGCCCCCCGGACACCGGCGTGGGGCTGCCTGAGCCATGTCCTTCCCTCCCGAGGCTTCTCCATCTTCTCCTCCTTCCCCATCCTCTTCCTCCCGCTCGGTGCCCGTGGGAAAGCCGGGCTCGTGGGCACCGCCGGTGAGTGTCATGAGCTGGGGAGTGTGACCACGCTTGGTGGTGGCTCCCATCTTCGGGGATTTTATGGTGTGAACGGAGCAAAACCCCACTGGTGGGGGCTTTTCCAGCAGCCCCTGCCTTTGGCCCAACTGTGGGGTTTCGCTGGGCTGGCAGGGCGTTTGCTGCCGAATCTCAGATCCCTACTCCCGATAGGAAGGGAGGGAAGAGCAGGTTGGCATTGGATGTAGGACAGATGCCAGGAGTCGAAAGCGGGCAGTCTGGTTTTTTCCTGGCCTCATCCCAGAAATCCCTGAATCCTTAAAACACCTGCGGGCTGGAAACGGGAGATTTTTGCCGGACCCTTTCGTGCCGGTGGCTGCAGCTCGGAGAAGGCACGAGACCCTTTTTCTCCCCCAGACAGTGGGACAGCGGGGCTGGCCCCGCAGCGAGACGCTGGCACAGCCACGCTGAGCCTTCGGGGCCACTTCCAGAGCCATGTGCCGCTCGGGTGGGAGAGCTGTCACCTCGCTTCACCTTGGCAGCCGCACGACCGCGTCACCACCAGCGTCCGGAGGCAAAAAAAAAAGGCCTTTTGGGTTTCCCCGGGGGTGGGTTTGCTGTTGCGGGGTCTGGCCGCCTGCAGCCCAGTTGCGAGGTCAGGGTTGTACTGGGCTGGTGCTGGGAGGGTGCTGGGGGGCTGTTTGTCCCCCCAGAGCAGTGAGGGGGCAAGTGGGGTGCCCGAGACTCGCACGTGCTCGCCCTCAGCAGCTGGCTGCAGTGCCTGCGTGCCGTCGGAGCACCCGCTGGGGTTTTGGGGTGCACTGGTGGCACCGCAGCGTGGAGGGTGCTCGTGCAGAGGGTTTCTCCATGTCTAGGGGACACGTGAGCCTCAGCTTTTGTCACCCGTACCACCCGCCGTTTCCTCTTCCCTCCTTCCCTGGGGAGGCCTGGCAGTGATTTTTATTATTTTTCTTCAGGAATTTTGGCAAAAAATTCATCCTGGGCTTCCAGGCACCCCACCTCCCTCCAGAGCCCCCCCCCCAGCCTGCCCCACTGAGCATCCTCATCCTGGTGCATCCTGGCCTAGGGATGCTCCTCTGTTGCCGGGGCAGGGTTCAGGACAGGACCGGGTGGCTCTGCGGGAGGGCAGGGAGACCTGGGACCCATGTCCTGCGTGGTGCAGGGGTGGATGCGGGGGTCAGGACCCCCATGTCTCAGCTTCCCCTCTGGCTCTGGGGGTCCCGAGGCGCCTCGTGGGGACACCGGCCGCATCCCAAGCCTGGTCGGTGCCGCGGTCCTCCTCCTTCCAGCGCCACGGGGTGAGTTTGCCGAGGATGTCTGAGGCTGCGGTTCCTGCTGGTGTCTTCGCCCTGACCGTTGGGGAGCTTTAAAAACACCCAGGAAAGCAAAATGAATAGAAGGAGCGTTTCTGCCTCCTGATCTCCGCTGGTGTTTGCAGGGTATGCAGATGAATTGCTTTAGAAAAACACATTAGCAAAGCAAAAGTTTATTCTAGGAAGTAGGAGGTGGGAGAATTGGCAGTAATTCTCCCTAGTATCCAAGGTATTATTAGAGGCTTATCCCTGCTCTGCACAGTAATCACATTGGAAATTTTTGATTAGAAAACAAAATCTAAATGAGAATTATGAATATTCATTAGGTGTATAGATTAATATGCATAATTATGCAAATTAGACAGCAATTAAACACCAATTCTCTGGGGAAATGATTAACACAAAGGCACAGAAATAGAAGGATGTAATTTGAAAGAAGTTTCTGGTTAAATGAACAGTAAGGGGAGCGGAGGAGACAAATACACGCCGTGTTTGCCATAATAATCAGCTTTGCTAAAACGAAATTGGAGTGTGCCCTGCAACCCTGCCCCCCGCCGTGTCCTTGCTCCTGCCCGAACCCCCCGGTCCCTGCCATCGTCCTGTGCTGCCACTGTCACCCCTCTGCTGTCACCTGCGCTGTCACCCTGCTGCGAGTGGGTCTCTGCTCCTACAAGGAACCCTCCCGCAAGGCCCCGCTGGCAGCTCGGCTGTCGGTGCTTTGCTGGCAGAGCCGGTGCCCAGGGGGTCCCCAGAGAGCCCCCCATGTCCCCAGGCGCTGGGGTGGCACAGGGTGAGGGGCTGGGGTTTCCCTGGGACAAGGAGGGGAGGTGGCTCTGGGCGATGCCATCGCCCCGCGCAGCCTCCTGCAGATCCGGGATTGCTCCCCCTCCGCCCCGGCTGAGCTCCCGGTATCTGCATGGCATCTCCAGAGCCCGGTCGCAGGGCAGAGCGATACCCCGACCCCCTCTCAAACCCCCCCGCTTTGCCGATTTACACCGACCCCTGCTTGCCCTCCGCAGCGGCGGAGATGGAGCGGCACCAAAATCCTGCTGCCGAGTCGAGTCGGGGCTCGGCTGCCGGGAAAGGTTCCTTCCGAGCAGTCGCGGCGCCAGCTTGAACTGCGAGGCCTTTGCCGATGCGACTCCTGGGCTTTTTTTGTCCCGACGGACGTTTGCCATCTCCCGTGGGTGCCTCCCGTGCTGGTAGCCCAAGAGGCAGAGCCCGGGTGAACCTGGCAGACGATGAAAGGAGACGGTTTCCTCCCGCGGGCGCATTGCAAAACCCTCCCGTTTGGTCCCTTGCCATTTTGGGTGGGATCCCCTTTGCCAAGGATACGCTGGGGAGGGCTAAAAATGAGATGGATGGGAGCGTTCTCTGCTCGGCCCCTCCAATCTGCGGGGCCACGGGGGCCTTAAATAACGAGTGCCCTTGAACGAGTGTGATTAAGCCACAGATAACGTTCTACCCCCAGAAATTCCCCTCAGGGGCTTTCAGCTCTGGGCGCTCTTTTAATCCCCTCGGGTGTGATGAAGAGCAGAGTTTGGTCCATGACCTGGCGGCATCGTGGGCAGAAATTGGGTCCCGCTGGAGCATCGAGACGGATGCGATGAGTTTGTAATTCATAGTCCCCTTCACCATCAGTCTCTGGGGAGAAGAGGTTCGTGGGCGCTCTCTGGAATAAAGCGAGTTAAAATACTTGTTTCTCCTCTTCCCACTGTCCCGTGTTTTTGAAGCGTTTCCAGGCTGCGGTGGGATTTGCTTTGAAGTTTGTGGAATAAACTCCCAGCTGGAGTGGGAAGGTGAGGAGGGAGAGGGGAGGATCGGTCACGCCAAGTGGAAGTGGTTTATTAATGAAAATACTGTTTTGTTTGTAGAAGGAAGAGTTAATTTTGCGAGAACACCTTTGAGGCTTTGCTGATAAAGCAAGAGTAACCTTTGTTCTTCCTGTTTTTCGGTAGGTTTGGATGAAAGACCGGGATCAGGTTCCTGGGGAACGGGAGATCAAAACAGCTCCACATTTGACCAAGGAAGGGTAAGGACAAAGCACAAACACCGAGCTCCAACCAAAATAAACTGGGGCTTTGCCACGGCTTCTCAGCGCCTGCGTTCGTGCCCAGGTCGGGTCTAACCCTGGAACAGCTTTTTTTGCCCCATTTTGGACATTAGTTCTGTTAACCCTGCAGGGTGACAGCGGGGAGATGCCCCCTGTCCCCATCTCCCCAGGTTTTGCTGCCTTAAGGTCTCCCAGGAGAAGGCTTGTCCTCCAAAAACCACCCCCTGACCCACACCCCGTCTGGAGACTCCCCCCTGCTGTGGGGACAGGGGGAAGAGGTCCCCAAATGGGGTCTCAGCCGAGGGGGTTGAGGGATCTCACCCGATGGGCTGTGCCTTTGGCAGAGCTTGCTGGGCACCCACCACCCGTGCCTTCGGGAGCTCCAGGGGCCGACTGGGGCTTGTTCTGGTGAGAATGGACCTCGGCGGGGAGAGCCCGGGAAGGGTTTCGCAGGGAAGGAGTGGGGGCTGCGACAGCGCGTAACTGGGGCCTGAGGAGGGGAAGAGAGAAAAGACATTAACTTAATTGAAATGGTGTTATTTTGACAGATGCTCATGTTTTAATGGGTTTGTGTGATTCGTTTTTGCGATGGCACCTTTCCCTTCCCTTCCTTTAGGTCAGCGGCGGAGCAGGCGCCGTGGTGTCATTTCTCATTTTTATAGGCCTTCTCCTGGCCCCTTGGCCCCCCCAGCGCAGGGAAGGGGCTGCCTGGCTCTCACCTGGTGGGTGCCGAGCTGCTGGGCGAAATGTGGGGGAAACCCCCCTGTACATCCCTGCTTTGGTGCCAAACCCCATCCCAATGCCACAGCCTCGTGGATGCACTGCCCTGAGGATAAAATAATTTCTGTGCCCGTTTTACAATCCTTTGACTTGAGCCATTCCTGCTGTGGGAGAGACTGAGCTCTGACAGCTTTGTTTGCACCCCAGAACCCCCCCGCACCCTGGGCTGCATCCCCAGCAGCGTGGCCAGCAGGGCGAGGGGGGGGATTCTGCCCCTCTGCTCCGCTCGGGGGAGACACCCCCCCAGTGCTGCCTCCAGCTCTGGGGCCACCAACAGCAGAAGGACACGGAGCTGTTGGAGCGGGGCCAGAGGAGGCCCTGGAGATGCTGGGAGGGCTGGAGCCCCTCTGCTGTGAGGACAGGCTGAGAGAGTTGGGGGGGTTCAGCCTGGAGAAGAGAAGGCTCCGGGGAGACCTTGGAGCCCCTTCCAGTCCCTCAAGGGGCTCCAGGAAAGCTGGGGAGGGACTCTGGATCAGGGAGGGGAGCCATAGGAGGAGGGGGAAGGGTTTGACACTGAAAGAGGGGAGATGGAGATGAGATGTGGGGCAGAAATCCTTTGGTGTGAGGGTGGTGAGAGCCTGGCCCAGGTTGCCCCGAGAAGCTGTGGCTGCCCCATCCCTGGAGGGGTTCAAGGCCAGGTTGGAGGGGGCTTGGAGCAACCTGGTCTGATGGGAGGTGTCCCTGCCCAGGGCAGGGGGTGGCACTGGGTGGGTTTTAAGGTCCCTTCCCACCCAAACCAGTCTGATTCTGTGATGTGGCTCAGCATCCCCACATGCCCAGCAGTGACTCTCCCGTGTTGTTTCAGCAGAGCTATGGTGAAGGCCCCCACTACAGCGAGCACAGGGACCTGCCGTCCCACAGCAGCATCTCTTCATCGCCGTTCCTGGGAGCTGGACTAGTGGGTAAGTGCCTTTCGGCAGGTGGGTGGTCAAAGCAGGGGAAATCGAATGCAGAATGACACAGGTGGTGGGAGCGTTTGCACTGGCCGGCGTTGCTGTCCCCCATGTGAGACCTGCTCCAAAAGATGTTCTCAAAGCTGTGGTTAAAGGAGCTGCTGTCCAGAGTGTCTCTTGACCCAAGTGACAAGCGATAGGACAAGAGGAAACGGCCTCAGGTTGCGCCAGGGGAGGGTTAGGATGGATATGAGGAATAATTCCTTCACCGAAAGGGTTGTGAAGCCTTGGAAGAGGCTGCCCAGGGCAGTGGTGGAGTCGCCATCCCTGGAGGGATTTAAAAGCCAGGCAGACATGGGTCAGTGGTGGTTTGGGCAGGGTTGGGTTGATGGTTGGACTCGATGATCTGAAAGGTTCCTTCCAACCATAACAATTCTGTGATTCTGTCAGTGCCTGACACACGACAGCCGGCGTATTTTGTATCAATGGTTATTTTTCCCTGCGTGACAGTAGCACCCAGAGGCAATAGTGGAGATGGATGCCAGCCTGCTGGCACGGGATGGGCTGAATTTCCTCTTGGGAGCTGGTGATCAAGGGTGGAAAAGTGGCAGGGGGGGACACAGCTCATTGTTAGGGTCTTACAACAGGCTTTTCGCTTTCCAGCCTCGCCACCCATCGTGCGTGACCGGACGCGTGCCACCATTTACCCAGTTACCTCTGGCAGCTCGGGGGCGGGAGGAGAGATTAAGAGCAGAAAATATCCATCCTGAAGAGCTTAGAGAGCTCTAATGACATTAGGTCAGGAATTGGGGTTAGTCCTCCCCGCTTTTGCCCGCGCCGCGGTGGTTAAAACCCTTCAGTGAGTGGAGGGAGCGGTGCCGGGACAGCCAGCGGCGTTCGCTCGTGGTTTGCTGGTTGGGGTTAGAAGAGGGAATTGCGTTTGAAACAGAAAATCCCCACCACGATCGCATGTTCCTCTTGCGGAGCTGGTCGGAACGGGGAAGAGAGGAGGGGGGGTCGTGCTGGGAAGTGAGGTGTTTGCTCCTCCTGGGGGCTCACTCTCAGCTCTGCTCCCCCTTTTCTCTGCTCTTGCTGTCGGGGGGAAGGGTGTTTGATTGCCCCTCGGGGGTCCCGTGCAGGCGTGGAAGAGCTTTTCCGAGCAGCTCCCCCCTGTCCCTCTGCAAGGGTGGTTATTCCTTCTCGTTTTCTGCCCCGGGAGGATGTAAGCAAAGCAGAAGAGATGTTTCTTAATAAGACGGGGGAGCCTTGATGCAGTTCAACAAGGTTTCTTGGGGGTGTGCGTGGGGGGGACCCATCCCAGCCCGTCCCATGCCTGGGGCGGAGGCAGCCTTGAGAGTTTCCAGCCGAGAAGGAGCTGCCCGGGGAGGAACACGGAGGTTTCCCCTTTGATGTGTGCGGGGAAGACGCGTTTGGCTTCCTCTCAAAGACAGGGCTCCCAGCATTTGGCAAGCTCCGCGGCACTCCCCGGCCCGGCCACGAGCCCAACCGGTCCCCAGCGCGTGGAGCCAGAGCCTCCGCCGCCCTGGCGAGTGATTTCCCGGGCTGTCTCCGCAACGGAGGGCCAGCTGTGGCCACGTGGCCAGCAGGACAGTGGCCATGCACCGTGCCCAAAGCTTGAGTCCCCTCCGGGGCTCTATCTCCCCACACCGGTGCAAGGTCTCGGCCACTGGCCCAGGCGGTCGGGCCACCGGGGAGGCCGGGAGAGAGCAGCCAGGAGGGACAGGGGGCTCCTCATGTCTCAAAGTTGTTGGTTTTTTTTTTTTTACTGAAATTGAATGTGGAAAACATCAATTCCTGGAGCAGAATCCAAAATACATCAATAAGCTTTGCTTTACCTCTGTGCTCGTGTGCTGAGGAGGATGGACCGGAGGAAGACCCCGGGTGGGATTTTCTCTTCCTCTTTACCAAGCTGCTTCTGAAAACTTTTCAAGTGGCAAAATGATAAACGGAAGGGAGATGATGATGATGAGAGAAAGGAGAGCGTAGAAGACCCCAAAACAATAATGCTTTTGCATACGGTAATGTAAAGGCAGTGGCAAAGTGGGCAGGAAAGGTGACTTTTGGAGATTTGTCACTTCCCTGGTTTCAGCAAGGACCCCCCCGGGGTCAGTGGGTTGGGGAAGATCCTGTTTATGGGGCAATTGAGTGGAACCCATGAATTTTAGAAGGTGAGGAGATAGAAGGAAGGAACAGATTAGGATGGACATGTCCAGTGGCACAGGGTGGACAAAAGGTGTGTGAGATAATCTTCTAAGCCCTTCTCCAAAATCAGAATTTGCATCTATTTCCCACTCGACCTCTATTTCTTCAACGAGGATTAGAAACTGCTGGAAGAAACGCTTCAGGAGGGACAGGATCTGTGTTGGAATGATGGGTTTGGCCAGCTGGAGAGGGAGCTCGAGCTGAAGGGTCCCACAAGGAAAGCGTGCCCGTTGGTGTCCCTTGTTGATGTCGCCCATTGGCGTCTTCCGTTGGCATCCCTCATTGGCGCGGGCTCTGAGCACTGGTCTCTGTGGCTGCCGCTAGCTGGGGGGCGCTGGCCTCCTCTGGGAACCCGTGTCCTCCTGCCGTTGTGTTCCTCGACTGAGCGCAGTGTCCCAGAGACAGCCTTCGTCCCCAGCCATCCTCTGACTATGCACTGGGGACAGCGAGCACCCTTCCCACAGCAGAGGGGCGCTGCTGACCAGGCACCACTTGTTGGAGAAGTGGAGCTATCTCTTCATTTTTTTTCTCTATTTTCCACATGAATCCGGCAAATGGAAAAGAGTCTCCGCTCTCACCCGCCTTTGGTGGGCTGAGGAGCTCCTTCCTTTGGTGGATGAGAAGCTCCACACACCCTGGCAACGTGCGCTGGAGCCCAGAACCCCCCCGCACCCTGGGCTGCATCCCCAGCAGCGTGGCCAGCAGGGCGAGGGGGGGGATTCTGCCCCTCTGCTCCGCTCTGGGGAGACACCCCCCAGAGCTGCCTCCAGCTCTGGTGCCACCAACATCAGAAGGACATGGAGCTGTTGGAGCGGGGCCAGAGGAGGCCCCGGAGATGCTGGGAGGGCTGGAGCCCCTCTGCTGTGAGGACAGGCTGAGAGAGTTGGGGGGGTTCAGCCTGGAGAAGAGAAGGCTCCGGGGAGACCTTAGAGCTCCCCTCCCTGATCATGGAGGTTTCCTGGAGTCCCTTTAGGGACTGGAAGGGTAACTGGGCAGGGAGCTCTGGCCTGTGTTGCTCTGGATGGGATAACCTAAATTTTAAAAAAAACAACAGTAAGTCAGTCCCTGAATGGAAATTCAGTGCTCTGAGTAAAAATGACCCCATGCTGGCAGGCGGGGGTCGGTGGTCCCCGGTGGTCCCCGTGGCAGGGTGAGCAGCGATGTCTGTGAGCTCCATCACTCCCAAGTTTTCAAGCTTTGAGCCCTGGGTGCTGCTCCCCAGAGGACGGGTGACTTCTCTGCGAGGTCTGAGCATCCCAGCCTGGGGTGGGGAGAGGTGACAGGGACCGTCCCTGCCCGGGGTGGTGCCAGGACACAGCGTGACGATGAACTGGCTCATCCCGGAGAGTGAGGAGGGCTTTTCCGTTTGTTTGGAATCACCAATCTACAAAATCTGCTGCTCTTTTCACCATTCATCTTCAGCAGAGGCAGAAGGGGGGGGGGGCATTGCTTAAACAGCGGGGAAACTGATAAGCCATAACAGATTTCTTTCTAGTAATTATTTCTAGTAATTAGCTTCTTTTCAGAGGAGTGTTTCTAATCTTGTGTGTATTGTGAGCTGTTGTGGATTGGGTTCTTCCTGGACGATGGTTTTAATCTGCCCACGGACGGGGCTTGTCGCTGCTCCTGGCTTTTTTAACATTATTTTTTTTTCTCCCTCCCCCCCCCCTTCTTTTAATCCCCGGCTGTGATTTTCCTCCCCGTTTTCCCCAGGCCATAACTCTAATGGAATTACCGGTGCGGGACTGGGGGGCGGCACACGGTGGGTGGCTGTGCCGTGGCTGGGGCGGTGGGTGCCAGAGGCTGCAGTGGGTGCCGGGGTGATGCGGGGGCAGTGGGGTGAGCTCCCCCCGGGCTGGCAGGACTGGGCAAAGCTCCTGCCTCCTCCCGGCGGGCGCTGGCAAAACCCCTAGGTTGAATCGCCTTTTCTTGGCTTATTTGGACACGTCTGCGAGCGGGGCTTGTCCTGGGGAGAGAAACGGCAAAACCACGAGTTTACTTGGAAGCGTGGGTCGCTGTGGTGGGGGTGAGACACTACGTGGTCCCGGTGCCGGGGCCAAAGCCACTGCTGGAGCTGGTGAAAACCATGAGAAAGAGGAGTTTTTAATCTGCCACTTTGTCCACGAGCCTGGGAATGAATCTGCCTTTGGGAGGAGAGAGTGTGAATGGGGCACGGGGGTTTGACACTGACAGAGGGGAGATGGAGATGAGATGTGGGGCAGAAATCCTTTGCTGTGAGGGTGGTGGGACCCTGGCCCAGGTTGCCCAGAGAAGCTGTGGCTGCCCCATCCCTGGAGGGGTTCAAGGCCAGGTTGGAGGGGGCTTGGAGCAACCTGGTCTGGTGGGAGGTGTCCCTGCCCAGGGCAGGGGGTGGCACTGGGTGGGCTTTAAGGTCCCTTCCCACCCAAACCAGTCTGGGATTCTCTGCAAAATCCCAGAGTGAAGGCAGGCTGGGGGGAGGCTTCGGCTGAGCCCGGCACAATGGATCCTGCAAGACAGAACATGTCCGGGAGAGGAGAGAGGTTGGGAAATCAAAGCAGCGGGGGCAGGAGAGGGGCAGGGGCAGGGGAAGGAGCCGGCGGGGATGGAAGAGGCAGGAGGGGGATGCCAGGACTCGCAGGGAGGCAGTGCCGTAAAGAGATTGAGATACAGCCATTTTCTGGATACACCTTGTTCTCAGCCGTGCTTCGCCTTTGCATCCTCAAATTTGCAGAGGTAAATCCAACAGACAGGATTTCCAAGGGAAATCCCTTTCCCATTCAAGGGATTTATTCCCATTATCTTCTGATTCTTATTTCCCCCCTCCCCCTCAAATCCCTTAACACCTGTCTGCGGGATTTCAGGAATTCGGTTGGGAGCGAGATGGCGTTTTTTGCCAAGAGCTGCCTCTGTCCCGTTCCTTGCCACGGTCCTGGGGTTTCACCACCTTCTCTGGTCGGTGCCCCTGGGCTACGGCTACAAAGGGGCAACTCGGGCAAGTCCCGACGCAGCAGTATTTGCCGCCTGTGCCGGCTGGCATCTCCCCGGCAGCAGAAACAGCACCTTCTGCTGGCAAGTTCAGCTGTTTCTTGCCCAACTTGTGGACTTTTTTTATTTCAATAAACTCGATACATCCCGATCCACAAAAGTTTGCTGTTCTTCCTTCTGCCTTGTTTTCCTAGGCAATTAAATGTGAAATTCCTAATTTCTCCCCAAATTCCCAATTTTTCTCATCCCACAAGATGCCGGTGGACCCAAGGAAGTGGAAGTCCTCGTGAAGGACCCGCCGTGGGGTGACGGTGCTGGGTTTGGAGCATCGTGGTGTGGAGTCGGCGTTGGGTTTCAGTCCTTCCTCTCCCTATAGTTCTGCCCCCCGGGTTACCTGGAGGTGGCAGGGATTTTTCAGCACTCAAACCACGCCTGGAATTGGCAATATATTATCATCGCGGAGGCCTGGCCGTTGCTGCCCAGATAAATTACGGTAGCATCACCCTGCTTTTGCTCCGGTTCAGGAATAATCGCCATCCGCCCGATGGATTCCACAACCCGTTGAGTTATTTGTGTCCCGGTGCCGGCCCCGCGGCAAATGGAGCTGTTTAAGCTCTTTTAAAAATTAGGTCATTTAGGAGATCCGTCCTCTGACATTTTGACCTTTGTTTACTTAACGTTTAAGCCTCCGCAGTGAACCGGAGAGAGGCGCCCGGCGTGTCCGGCTGTGGCTGGAGGAGAGGGATGCCGGGATGCCGGCATGATGCGCTGTGACCCCCAGCACCGGCAGGATGGGAGGTCTTGGATTTGGGGATCATAGGGGGGATTTAAAAGCCAGGCAGACGTGGTGCTGGGGGGACATGGGTTAGTGGTGGTTTGGGCAGGGTTGGGTTGATGCTTGGACTCGACGATCTGAAAGGTCCCTTCCGACCATAACGATTCTCTGATTCTATGAAATTTTGGATTGAGCTCAAGGCCCCCGTGCTGAGGTTGCAAAACTGAGCAGCCTCCTCTCTCTTCCCATCTCCCTGCCCTGTGCTTCGGGGGGGGGGGGGGGCTAGTTTGGGGAAATATTCTCCCCCCCGACTTTCATCTGCTCCCCGAAACCTCTTACCCGTGTGTGGAGCTGCCTGCCAGCCCCAACGTCCCCCCCGACCTGCGTCTCCCAGGCTTTGGGTTAAGCAAGATTGGCCACATCCTCCCCCTCCCAATTTTGCTTGCTAAGCCAGACCGGGGGCAGGATGTGACTGCTCCTTTTCGGGAAGGGATTTTGCTAGGTGGGGGTGGCAGAGGAGTCCCCTGTGCCAGCACTGCGGCGGGTGGCAGAGTCCCCTGTGCCAACACGGGGCAGCCACCAGAGTGGGGCCCTCCTGCCCTGGGTGCAAAGCCTTTTTGAGCATCGTCTTCCATTTCCCTCATCCCTCCTCCTTCTCCCCGGTGGCACCGTTGATAGGCTGTAATGAACAGCGGGGAAAATTTCCTCCTATATTTTCAGCCCAGTTTTTCTTTTTTTAAGGAAAAAGGGCCTGTTCCCCACTAGAAAAAATGTCAAATTTTGGTTTGGGTGGAGGGGAAACCCCAAAGCAGACTGTTGTGGTACCGACTGCCCCGGGCACGGTGCAGAGCTCTTCTGTTTCTCCCTGGCCTGGGCTCCTTCCCCGCGGCTGATGCTGCCCTGGCACCCATGGGTGCTGCCTGCCGGGGGCCACGCTGCGCTCCGGGGCAGTGACCGCGAGGGAAGAGACTACAAGGACGTTTCAGAATGGAAACATTTTACCACGTGTGTTGAGTTTTTTTGTTGGGTTTTTTTTTTCTCCCCCTTGAAAACACTATTTTCAGCAGCGTGTGGGCAGGGTGAGGTTGAGCGTGTTGGATAAAAGCCGTCGCTGGGTCCTGAAGTTCACCCGGTGGCACTGGGGCATGTGGGCTGGGCTCGCACCGGGATGCTCCCGCACTGCATCCCGGTCCATGATGCATCCCTCTCCACACCACATCCCTCTCCACGCCGCATCCTGGTCCATATCCCGATGCTCCAGCTGCTGGGAGCCTCCTGGTCCCGCAGGAACCTCCCCAGCGGGACCTGACCAGTTCTGGGCTCCCCAGTTCAAGAAGGACAGGGAACTGCTGGAGAGGGTACAGCAGAGGGCTACAAAGATGATGAGGGGCCTGGAGCATCTCCCTTACGAGGAGAGGCTGAGGGACTTGGGTCTTTTTAGTCTGGAGAAGAGAAGACTGAAGGGAGATCTCATCAACGCCTATAAATACTTCAAGGGTGGGTGTCAGGAGGATGGGGCCAGTCTTTTTTCAGTGGTGCCCAGGGACAGGACAAGAGGTGACGGGCACAAACTTGAACATGGGAAGTTCCACCTAAACATGAGGAGGAACTTCTTTCCTGTGAGGGTGGCAGAGCCCTGGAAGAGGCTGCCCAGAGAGGTGGTGGAGTCTCCTTCTCTGAAGACATTCAAACCCCGCCTGGACACGTTCCTGTGGGACCTGCTCCGGGTGACCCTGCTCTGGCAGGGGTTTGGAGAAGATGATCTCCAGAGGTCCCTTCCAACCCCATGTGATTCTGTGACCGAGGGGGCTTGGAAAGGAAGGAGACACTTTTCTCTTGAGTGCCCTCTCTTTAGATCTGGATGGGGTTTTGGGAAGTTGAATCTCCGTCAGGAGAAGGGGAGAAGGTAAATCCTGTGCCGTAGGGAGCAGGAGCTCAGCTCCGTGCGCTGCTGCTCAGAGGGCGCTGGAATTGTGTTTCCTGTCGTACGGAAAGCACCCACGGAGCCTGGTCACTCGAGCCTGGCTTTGGCTTTGGCTTTGCTCTGTCACCGCCTCTGCCAAATTCAGCTGCCTTATTTTTTTACATGTCTGGAGGGATTTTTTCTGCTCTGGTCTGACACTGCCGGTTTCCATGGCCACAAGCGCTTCCCCGCATCGCTGCACTTTGGGGGTTTTGCCGTTTATGGACCGGCCGAGCCCTGAGGTCTGTGAACGTAAAAAAGCTCCTGTTTTAGCAGCGAGCTGTGACGGGAGGCCGTCACCTCTGCTCGAAGCTGCGTGACGAGAGCGGGCTTCGCACCTCGGCGGGACGCCCCGGGAGGTGCACGAGGCTGCACATCAAACCTCTCCTTCCCTCCTCCTCTAAACCTTGTCTTTCCTTTTCTCCACCGTAGGGAAGAGCAGTGAAAGAGCCTCATACTCCACATTCGGAAGAGACACAGGGATGGCAGGACTAAACCAGGTAACGATAAAATGCATTGAGATTTTTTTGCTCCATTTACTGGCTCAGCTGCCGGGAGCGGGAGACTGGGAATGAACAGGAACCTGGTGGTTTGTGTCTCTGCTCCGGGTCCTGGGGAGCCTCTGCCGGGCGCCGGGGGTTTGTACGGACACACGGTGCTGGCTCAGAAGAGCTGTCAAGAGTTTAGAAAACAGGGTTGTAGCAGCTTCTCAGTTCTTTTCAAAACCTCTTCAGACTCACTTACTTTATTATTGCTAATCCCGTTTCTGGCTGATTTGTATTTAATCAGATATGACGTAGCCAACGCTGCCCTCGGAGGGGGGTTCAGTGAGTCGGATCCAAGCAACACGTTTCCCTGAGACAGGGTGGCTGGGGGCACAAGAACACTTCAGGTGGCACCTTCTCCCTCCAGCTGCCAACGTTGGGGGTCTCGCTGTGCCCCCAAGCGCCGTGACTGGTGCTGCTGCTCTCCCTCCCCAGCCAATGTCCCCTCAGCCAGTGTCCCTATGTCCCCCAACTCACCAGTTAAGGGGAGGGAGAGTCCAGGAGACAGTTTTTGTGCTGTTGTAGCATCGTTTCGGTGGATATCAGGTGGTGGTTTGGTTTTACGGTGGTTCTGGCCACACAGGACCTGCAGCAGATGCTCATCTCGGCAGTTGGGGAGGGACAGAGCACGTGAGAGCTGTCCCCTTGGGTCACCCCGAGTGAACCCCGGTGCGGGGACCAGGGCTGCGCCGTGGGGCACAGTTTCCTTCCCATGGGGAATACCACAGGCGTAAATCAGAGACCAGGAACGCGGTCAACCAGCCCTGAGATGATCTCTCCTGCTGTCGCCGGCATCCAGAAATAGTTTTTCGGGAAGGAGCGAGCACCTCCGCTTTGATGTGTTGCTGCAACTGCCCCGTCCGTGCCCGAGCCTGGCCCCGGGGAAACAGTCCCACCATTTTATTCAAGGGAGCAGCTTTTGGCCGGACAGCTTTTTATTTTATACATGTACACACACACATATTACATGTTTTAATTTTACACAAATTTGTCATAATTTCCTCTTCTCTGAACTGAGGATGTTTCCTTTGCTGAAACAGCTGTGCTGGCTGGCTGTGCCAGAGTGGATTTAATTTACCACTGAAGCTGCTAAAATAAAAATGGGACGGATGCCAAGCCTCGCTTTTTAATGTTATGGTTTTGCTGGGGTTTTGTGGAGGAGGGGGAGATATAAGGTAACAGAAGTGGGGTGGGCACATGGTGCCGCAGGCTGGGAGAGGCCCCGGCGCGGGCGCGGGTTGGGATCGGGTGGCAGAGCGGGAGACGGAGCCCGTTTGATGTGGAGGGGAGACACAAAACCCCTCTTGTGCGGGGCGGCGGGAGGCGCGCGGGGCCGTCTGCCCGCCCGCGGTGGCCCCCACGACAGTTGTTGCTTCTGGCTCCGGTTTTGGGGGGGGGAAGGTCGACCTGGTTTTTTTACTTTTTTTTTTGTTTTTTTTTTTTGAAAAGCGCTGGAAAATTGTCCGGTGACAGATGCCTTGGATGGGGAGCAGGTTCCTCCCCAAAATCCCCTCCTCCAGGGCAGGGCTAGGTCCCCACCTTAACCCTTAACCACCTCTGGAGGCATCCCCAGGAGAGGGAAGGGGAAGAAAATCCGTTTTTCTGGGAAATTGCCTTAAAATCTCTGCACCTCTCTGGAGGAACCCGCTGGAGGAGCCGGGCAGCAGCTCCGGGCTCTCGAGGTGCTGCGCCGATGGCTTTCCTTGGCCGCGCTGCTCCGTGGCCCGTAGCGGTTTCACTGCAAAGGTAATATGACCGGTGGAACAGATTGCAGGAATTTCACCAGCTGTGAATACACGAGCTCCTCTTTCCCTCCCCGACCCCTTTCTGGAGGAGACGGAGTTTTAAAGCAGTCGGTTTTCCTTTCCAGTTCCCCAAAAGCCTGAAATCCTCCTTTATTTCAACGTTTTGCCCTCGGAAGATGGGTCAAAGCTAAGCTTTTGTTACTTAAAGGCCCTTTGCCAGCCCTCTTAAATTCCACGTAAATACGTTTCACTTTCTCCGGAGGTGAAAGCGGGTGTGATCCTGGAGGAAAAGCATATTTTCTCCATCCCAGGAGCCAGCGAGCGCCCGGGCTCCGGCTCCTACCGGCTCCGTGCCACTTCCCAGCGCGCCCAAGGTCAGCTGGGATCAACACAAGGGAGGAGTTTCCTCTTTTTAAGAAAGAGGGGTTCGACTTTTCCCTGATAAAATACAAGAGAAAACCAGCCCCGGCAGAGGCGTCGCAGATCCGTTGAGGGTCCAGCTGCTGGGATGGGAGAGAAACCGCCAGTGGGGGCACCTTAGGCTGGATTTTATGGCGGGGGGGGGACTGGGAGAGGCACAGTCAGATGGGCCACCAGCCGTGCTACCTGTCTCCGGTGGTCGGTTTGGGCACGGCCGAGAGATGGGGCAGCCGGGGGGCTCCCGGGTTTGCCGGGGGGTGAGCGCTGTCTCTGGCCTCTGCGCTGGCCGGGTCCTTGGTGGGGGCAGCAGGGGGTGGTCGGATGGGCCGTTTGAGGATGGAGGGACACGCTGTGCCCATCAGGTGTGTCCCCCGAGGCATCAGAAACTGTCACCCCTTGCCGTAAAACCTCAGAGGCGGCAAGAGAAGAGTTTTATCCCGAGTAAATCCATTTGCCCCCGTGCGGGCAGAGCTCGCTGCCTCCAGCAGATGCTCCTGAAGCCGTGGCTTGCGGACAGGCTGGCCAGGCAAGCAGGGAGTGGTGCCAGCGAGCCCCGCAGCCCAGCGGTCACCTCCTCTTTGCCTGCAGCAGGCTGGGCTCATAAAACCCTCAGCAGGGTCTCATCCTGCCCTGGGGGGCAACGAGGTGAGCGTGGAGCTGGGATGCTCCCCACCACGGCACCTCCTGGTTTCCATGCTGGGTTTGTAGAGAGCTTCCTTGCTGGGACCCAGCGAGAAAACACAACTTGAAAGACCCTTTTCTAATTGCACCTCTGTTCCCCCACCACTACACCCATATTTACAAATTTGTTTTTTCCTTCTGGCCCTTTGGCTCGTCTTTTTCTTTTTGTTGCCCTGGGCTGAATTTGTGCGAATTTGGCTCAAGGCAGCTCTGTTCTCTCCCAGCGAGCGCGGTGTTTTTCCAGCGTTATTACATGGAAGGGCTTTTCTGTCTCCTTGTTTGCAGACCGGTTTCCTGCCCAGCGAAATGGGAATGGCGAGTCCGAGCACGCTTTCCCCCACCGGGGTGAAAGGGGGGTCTCAGTATTTTTCTTACCCCAACAATCCTCGCAGGAGAGGTGCTGAGAGCAACATAGGTAAGTGGCTTCATGTCACCCCCGGCTGTCCCCGCTCCGCTCTGCGTGGTCGAGCAACCTCAGGGGCTCTCGACTGGGCATAAATAAGCCATTTGGCTTTTAACGAAGGCCAGGGCCGGGTGTGAATTTAACTTCTGAGTGAAGACAAGCCCCAGTTCTCCAGAACTTGTGTTTCTTGTCATAGTTCCCCCCCCACACACACCCCCTCCAAAGTCACTTTCTTGCTGCTATTTTGGGCTTTCCCCAACAAACGAAACTAGAAGTCACCCAGTGTAACGTGTTTTTTCCAGTGCTTTTCAGAAAAAGGCATCCACTTTGATGTTGCCACGTTAAAACGTTGCCGGTTGATGTTGTCAGCCTGGAAAATGGTTCTTTTACTTCGGGTCGTTCTGTGTGATGAATTTCTCCTCCTGAGCTCACCCCAGCAGCATCCCTGGCTTGGGGGATGTGCTGCCGTTAGCACCCTGCACCCCCCAGTGGGGGCTTTCCTTAATTATGAACTGAAAAAAAAAACCCAAATTTTTAACCAGTGCTTCCCCTTGAGCCTTTCCTGTGGCTCAACCCCCTCCAACCTCCCTGAGTTGTCTCCCTTCCCCCAGGACGCTGTGTGTCCCCCACCTCGGGGCTGGACCTGGGGAGGGACCAGCTGAGGGCGAGCACCTTCTCCTTCTTCCTGCAGCAGCGAAGCTTTCCCCAATATATTTCTCTATAAGGAGCAAATGGAAATACAGCCCCATCCCTGCATTGATCTCTTTCTGCATCTTCTCTCTGCAAACCCACTTCAAGTGTTTCAGAAAGAAAGAAGAACAAGGGGTTATTTCCACTCCAAAGAGCCAGCGCAGCCCTTCTCTGCGGGGTGGGCACCCCTTACCACGGTGTTTTGGGAGAGACACTGCCCCATGAACCCTGTTTGGGGGTGCAGCCTGCCCTGGGAGGGTGCAGAGGAGATGAGGGGGAGAGGTTCATCCTCAGACATTTTCACTATTGACACTTTTTTGAGTACTGGGAGTTTGGGATCTGAGCCCTGTTTGCATCTTCCATCCTTGGGGACTTGTAGCTGTGGCTTGTTGTTCCCCCCCCTACACCCTGCAAAAGTTGGCTCCTCTCTTCTTTTTTTTAAACCAGATGGACAACCCAAAAAGGTTCGGAAGGTGCCTCCTGGACTCCCCTCCTCGGTAAGTGGCAGGAGCGTTCTCCCCGCAGGTATCTCCTCCCCATTCCTCCATCCCCGGGGTGTCCCTGCTCCCTCTGCTGCAAGAGCTGCTGTCCCCATATGACCAGTCACCCCAAACATCCAGAGGGACCGGGACAGGCTGAGAGGTGGGCCCAGGGCAACCTCATGGAGTTCAACCAGACCAAGGGCAGGGTCCTGCACCTGGGTCAGGGCAATGTCCAGCACAAGCCCAGGCCGGGTGGAGAATGGCTGGAGAGCAGCCCTGAGGAGAAGGACTTGGGGGTGTCGGTGGGTGAGAAGCTCCACACGCCCCTCAACGTGCGCTGGAGCCCAGAAGCCCCCCGCACCCTGGGCTGCATCCCCAGCAGCGTGGCCAGCAGGGCGAGGGGGGGGATTCTGCCCCTCTGCTCCGCTCTGGGGAGACACCCCCCAGTGCTGCCTCCAGCTCTGGGGCCACCAACATCAGAAGGACATGGAGCTGTTGGAGCGGGGCCAGAGGAGGCCCCGGAGATGCTGGGAGGGCTGGAGCCCCTCTGCTGTGAGGACAGGCTGAGAGAGTTGGGGGGGTTCAGCCTGGAGAAGAGAAGGCTCCGGGGAGACCTTGGAGCCCCTTCCAGTCCCTCAAGGGGCTCCAGGAAAGCTGGGGAGGGACTCTGGATCAGGGAGGGGGAAGGGTCTGACACTGAAAGAGGGGAGATTGAGCTGAGATCTGGGGCAGAACTTCTTTGCTGTGAGGGTGGTGAGAGCCTGGCCCAGGTTGCCCAGAGAAGCTGTGGCTGCCCCATCCCTGGAGGGGTTCAAGGCCAGGTTGGAGGGGGCTTGGAGCAAGCTGGTTTGGTGGGAGGTGTCCCTGCCCAGGGCAGGGGGTGGCACTTTAAGGGGTATTCTTTAAGGTCCCTTCCAACCCAAACCAGTCTGTGACCCTTTGAAGCATAGAGGGCTTGGATATTAGCAGGATGGGGAAGGGGTTTCCCTGCTACAGCTTCCTGTGTAGGAGGAATGTGGAAGCGCCGTGAGACTGTGGTGCCAGGACACTAATCCAGGAGAAGGAGCCACGATGCTCCTGGGTGACACCTCCCCAACCGGAGCCCGGACCTGTCGCTTCCTGCCCTCTCTGGCTCTCCTATGTTTGACGTTGTGTCGTTAGTGCCCGAGTGAAATGCAGTATTGGGTGTGAGTGGGTTCCACTCCAGAGGGGGAACCAGCCCGGTTGTACCGCGGCGGCATCCGGGGCTGCTCCAGGTGTGAGCTGCTGGGGCTGTTCTGTAAGGAAGCTGAACAGGCTGTAGGAACACGTTACCCGTGCTCCTGCGCCTGTTCCGGGGGAATAAACTCAACAATGTCTTTGTGGCTGGAAGTAATGGGATCTCCAGGAAAGCTAATTGGAGCGGGCTGGAGGGTTCCTGCAGGAACACGGGAGCTGGCTGCGCGGCGGCTGGGGCTGCATTCCTCACCCCAGCCTTTGCGTGTTTGCAGGGGGATGGGCAGGCTCCATCCCGCAGGAGAGATGGGGATGGGGCTGTGCTGGAGCTCAGACTGGGGCTGGGATGAAACTGGGGCTGGGGCTGTACTGGAGCCCACACTGGGGCTGGAGCTGGGGTTGGACTAGAGCTGAGGCTGGGGTTTTACTGGAGCTGGAGCTGTGCTGAAGCTGTGCTGGAGCTCAGACTGGGGCTGGAACTGGGGCTGGGGCTGTGCTGGAGCTCAGACTGGGGCTGGGGCTGGGGCTGGAACTGGGGCTGGGGCTGTGCTGGAGCTCAGACTGGAGCTGGAGCTGGGGCTAGGGCTGTGCTGGAGCTCAGACTGGGGCTGGGGCTGTGGTGGAGCCCAGACTGGGCCTTGGACTTTGCTGGAACCCAGGCTGGAGTCACCTGAGCTGGAGCTGGGGCTGAGGTGGAGTTTAGACTGGGGCTGTGCTGGAGCTGGGGCTGGGACTGGGCTGGAGCTGGGACTGAGCTGGACCTCATACTGGAGCTGGGACTATGCTGGAGCCCGGGTTGGGGCTGGGGCTGGAACTGGAACTGGGGCTGGGGCTGGGGCTGGGACTGGGACTGGGACTGGGACTGGGACTGGGGCTGGAACTGGGACTGGGACTGGGCTGAAGCTGGGGCTGTGCTGGAGCCCAGGCTGGGACTGGGCTGGGACTGGAGCTGGGACTGGGCTGGAACTGGGCTGGAACTGGAGCTGTGCTGGAGACGTGCCCCTGCGCAAGCATGCTGTGCCACGTGCTGCCAAAGCTGATGCTGGTGGGACTGGAAGCTCCGCTGCCCAGTTCCCCAGGGAACACGCATTTTTGGCCGCTCTGCCCAAAGCCCGGGGCTGCCGACAGGGCTGGCCCCAAACTCACGCGGAAGTCGTGACCAGTTCCCAGAGTGTTGTTACTGGTGATTTCTGCCGGAGAAAGATCCAGTGGTTAACAGCAGCATCTATTAGATCAAACACTTACCAGCTTTAAATCGCTGATTAATTTTCAGCAGCTGCTGTTAAAAGATGGAAGGAAAGGGGAAAGGGAGGAAAGGAGAGTGGAGAGAAGGAAGGGCAGAGGGGAGAGGAAGGGGGGAGGGGGGAGTAAAAGAGCAACGAGGAGGTGACCTCCAGAGGTGCCTTTCGACCCCGGCCACGCTGTGGCTGCAGTTCTCATAAAGGCTTTTAAAGGGAACCCAATAACGGGACTTTGGAATGACACTGCTCCGTACAGCCCCTATATCCACACGGATCCCGAAGAGAGCTCGGCAGCCTGGTGATTTATCTGGGGTGAGCAAGTGCTCTCGGTTTTATTCCTAACAGAGTTTCAAACTATCGTCTCCGAGCATTTATCTTGTAGCATTTATCATCTTTAAGACATCGAGCAATTTCCCGTGGGGGAAATCCCGTGCCGTGGCGTTCCCTCGCTCGGTCCGTAACCCCCACCATGGGCTCTGCTTCGGAAGCGGACCCCGGGATGCCGATGTTGGGAAGGTGGGGGAGAGGAAGGCGCCGGGGGTTTGCCGGGTTGGGCTCGGAGGGTGTTGGACCCACGTCATGCAGTGCCGAGTTGCTCCGAGAGTGGGTTTGAGCTGGGAAAAGCTGCTGGAAGCAGGATCTGTATCGCTGCCGCGAGTTTCTGTGTGAAATTCCCAGCTTTTAGACCCATGTGGGGAAAACATCGCCCCGACAAATGGCCCTTTATTGGCCTCACGTTTCAAAGGTGCGGGGTCTTGCTGCCGGCTGTGCCGTGGGGGGCTCTGGGGGGGGCCCTCATTCCCGCAGGAATTGCCAAAAGTCAGCCTTTTCCCTGTGTCCGAGCCGACACCTGCCCACGGGCTTTTCCAGCCCCGAAAGCGCTTGCCGTCGCCTCGCAGCCCAGGGACCACAAAAGCTCCCGGTTTTGCTCCACGAGCCGGTGCTGCCTCTTTCCGCCGCCGTCTCTCTGCCCTCGCCTCCGCCCTCTCCCGTTGGTTTTGAATTTGGGGCGAGAAACGGACACCGAGGCGGCGAGAGACGCGCGGAGCAAACGGAGTTACCGGCCTCAAAGGCAGCGGATCAAAGGCTCCTTCTTGCCTGAGTCGCCTGCGCAGGAGCCCGCCCCGTGTTATCGCTGGCCCCCGCGCAAAATAAATAGGTTAATCAGCATCTTATTAAAATAAAGCGCTTTAATCTGTAATTCCCTGGGATTAAAACTCGGAGAGGTCCGGCGGCTGGAATAGCTGCGGCCGGCTGAAAGGGCAGAGATTCTGGCGAAGGCACCGGGAGATGTTGTGAGATGGTTTAAGAGGCAGGGACTGGGGGGCTCCGACTCGGGGGCTGGAAAACAAATCCTATGAGGAGCGATTGAAGGAGCTGGGACTGTTTAGTGTGAGGAAGAGGAGGCTGAGGGGAGACCTCATCACTCTCTACAACTACTTGAAAGGACACTGTAGAGAGGTTGGTGCTGGTCTCTTCTCACAGGTAATTAATGACAGGACGAGAGGGAATGGCTTCAAGCTCCAGCAGGGTAGGTTTAGACTGGACATTAGGAAAGAATTTTTCACAGAAAGAGTGGTCGGGCGTTGGAAGAGGCTGCCCAGGGAGGGGGTTGAGTCACCATCCCTGGATGTGTTTAAGAGCCGTTGAGATGTGGTGTTGGGGGATATGGTGTAGGGGAGAACTTTGTAGAGTAGGGTAGATGGTTGGACTCGATGATCCCAAGGGTCTCTTCCAACCTGGATGATTCTATGATTCTGTGACTCTGGATGTGGTACCTGTGCTTGAAACCCCTGATGCTTTGGGGTTAATTCTTGTGAAATTGGGGCTGGGGCAGTGTTATGGTTTGAGAGAGCCCATAACAATCTATTGTCGTTAGACAATTATTCTATCACCCGATGACCCCTCCTCACCCAGAAAGGGGAATCGGGGAACACAAAGAAACACAAGGGTTGAAGTATAAATAGATTTAATAGACTAAGACTAAATAATTAACAATAATACTAAAGAACCAGTATTAATCCCGATACTGATATAAGATATACAGAAATTATACTCAGCCATCTATATCAGCAGGAAGCTGTGCGCTCCCAGCAGGGACAGCAAGTATCGGACACTGGGAGCGCAATGGCTTCAGGAGGAAGGGAAGGGCTCAGGGCTCCGGCACCGGGGCAAGGAGTTGTCCGGACCCGCCGCCATCAGGGAGAGAGAGCCCGCTATGCAGCAAATTTTCCTAATTTATATTGGATGTGCCGTTCATGGTATGAAATACTCCTGTTGGCCAGCCTGGGTCAAATGCCCAGGCCTCGCTCCTCCTTGTCCCTGCACCTGGCAAGGCTCAAAAACACTAACCTTGAATCCCACAGAGCCTGGCTGGCTATAAAATAAATATTTTCACAAATTCAGACACTAGAGTCTTCTAAAAGTGTAATTTTCCCCAGCATTAGAAGAAAAGTTAGTCCTGTGTCTCTCAACCCAGGACAGGCAGTGGCACCTGCCTGGTGGCCACCAGGACACGGAGCCCCTTTAGCCTCCCCGTGATTGAGGAGCCGCGTTAGTGCCCGTGGCTGCGTTCCCCGGGGGCTGGCGTGTCCGGGCACAGGACGCAGGGCTGGATGAGACACCCCCCCGCCCCGAGCCCCCACCGTCCATCGAGCGGCTTTGCCCGGGGAAGCCGGGGAGGGATTTTGTCCGAGTTGGTTCCTGCAGGGTTTTGTTGCCGCAGCGAGCGCCGGGGCTGGGAGCCGTTTGAGCCTGCGAATTTGCAGTCTGGTCACCGCTCTGTTTAGCTTTAGTCTGCCTGAAATCCCACCCCGGATCGTGCGTTTTCAGCAAGAAAAACAAGGAAGGGGGGAGGAGGGGGGGGGGGAAGAAAAAACCCAAACCCAACACTACAAATCCCCGCGAATCCCAGCGCTGGGGCTGTTCGAGCCGCTCTTGCGCCGCGCTGGCAATTTTAACCGGAGGAAATGACCTCACCTGGAGGTCCCCGAGGCCGCCGCCGGCGCGAGGGCTGGGGCCGCGGCGTGGGGGGAGTCGGGGGGACGGGGACCTGGCGCTGATTTACCGTTTCCTGCGACGTTTGGCTGGTGGCCGGTGGCTCAGCCGGATCCCCCCCCCCCAACACTGCCCCACGCCACGGGGCCGGGATGCTCCTGGCTCGGCCGGTGCGTGGAGAAGAGCCGGGTTGGCTTTTCACAGCCCCCCCCTCCCTGCGCCGAGTGGGGAAATTAAAGATTTGGAAGGGCCGGGGGTCATTCCTGGGGTGAAGCCAGTCCCCCCGCTACACACACACCCCGGGATCTCCTGACCTGACCGCCGGCATCTTTTAAGGTGGGGGGGGGGGTGTCAGGGATGGGTGGAAGAGGGTGGATACACCACGAAGTGAACTCTTCCCCAGCGCCCACATCCATTTAATAAATCCAGAGCGAAAATAAGAAGAATAAAACGGCGAGGACGAGCGGCTGGTCCGCTCGTCCTCGCCGTTTTATTCTTCTTATTTTCGCTCTGGATTTATTAAATGGATGTAGGCGCTGGCGGTGGACCCCCCCCTCCGCTCCCGGCTCCGCTGCCGCACAGCTGCCTCGCGCGCTGGCCGGGAGCCAGCCCCTGGCAGATGGCGCGGGGGCTATTAGACGTGCTTCATTCGATTCCCCCGTCCCAGCTCCCCGCTATTTAATCAAATTATAGGAAAAAGTCAATTTGCCGGATTCGCTCTTCTTCTCTGCAGCCCTCCGCCATTCCCCCGGCTCCGAGCCCTCGGCTTCGCCCCGGCGCCGGCCCGCGATGCCGCACAAAGGCGAAGCCCCGTGAATTTTCCTATTTTTGAGCGAGGGACGACGGGCAGCTGCCAGCGTCTGTCAGGTTTTTTCCCTTCCCCCTTCTTTATTTTATTTTTATTTCTTTTTTTTTTGGCTTTATTTTACAAGTTCCCCGGGCTCAATCTGCAGCCCTGATGCCCACGAGTTGCTTTCAGCTCCCCGTCGCTTCATTTGCGTGAAGAGATATATTTAAGTGAAATCACTGATGCTTTTCAGAGGTTTTTTTTTTGTTTAAAAACACCCTATTTTCTATTATTTTTCCTATTATTTTTCCTATTATTTTTTCTATTATTTTTCCTATTATTTTTTCTATTATTTTTTCTATTATTTTTTCTATTATTTTCCATTACCCCCCTCCAAAAAAAAAAGAAAAAAAAGAAGAAATTCTTGGTGTTCTGGCCAGTTATAGAAACAGAGAACAACTCTGCACCCTCTTGCTGGGTGGGAAGGGGTTGGAGGGAGCCGATGGGTGTGGGGAAGAGAAACTGGGGGCAGGTTTCCTTTCCAGAGAGAGCTGTGTCTTCCAGGCAGCGCTGGCTGAGGGTGCCCCCCCCCTTTCCCCCGTCGGCCCCTGCACCCGCCTCACCTTTCCTGGGTATTTAAGAAAAAAAAAAATATATATATATAAAAGGCGGTTTCAGAATGAATCAATGGGGATGAAAATAAGCTGTAACAAAAGTTCTCACGTAATTTTGAGTGGCATTTCGGTTTCTTTGCGTGTTGGGTTTCTGCTTTAAAGAAAAAAAAAGAAGTATGTTTTTGCGCTGGTGCGGGATCGTTTTCTGAAAGGGCTTTCTAGGATGGGTTTGGTTAATTTAGAAGGAAAAAAAAAGGCTTTTGTTTTTACTTAATATGCTGTTAAATAACGTAGCTGAACAGTGCTGCAGAAATGTGGTCAAAAGCTCCAGTCCAGGAGCCGTCCCCTCCCGTGTGACATCCCTTTTGAGGGACTCTCAGCCCTTGGATTCCCTCGTGCCTCAGTTTCCCCTCAAGCGGGATGGGCTGATTTGCCTGGAGGGTTCGAGCTCGGGGGCTGCTCCCGGCGTCGGCGCGGGGGTGAGCAGGTCCCGAAGCCTCACCCGTCCCTGTCACCGCCCTCGGGTGCGGGGCTGGGACGCAGAAATGATGGCTTTTGCGGTTACCCATAAAAAGTTATAACCGCAGAAAAAGGAACTAGAGCAGAGAGTTGAAACTTCTGCCGGTGCCAGCGTCCCCTGCAGGAGGGTGCTGCGGGATCCGCGCTGCTACGGGAAGGCAGAGGGGACGCGTCTGCGTGACGTCCCCATCCCCTGCGCCGCTCCCGGGCAGAGCTGAGCCGCTTCGTGTCCCCCTCCCTGGGCTTTGCCGCGGGGTACTCTGTCGGCTGCTGCCATCAATACAAGCGACGCTGCGCGGGGTGGGGTGAGCCCTGGGGGGGATGTGGGGCCGTGGGGTGGCCCGGTCCTTCTCTTCAACCCCTTTCCCGCCCTGCAGGTGTATCCATCCAACTCAGGTGATGACTACAGCAGGGATCCAGCTGGATATACCCCCTCGAAACCTCCCAGCACTGTGTATCCCGGAGCCTTTTATATGGCAGGTGAGTTATTAACAACCCCGGCGTCCTGCAAGTCGGCAGAGCAGGGGCTGCCCGGCCCGTTACAGATGCCGGGAGGAATTTCACGGCCATGGGATGGAGGGAGCTCGGGGCAGGAGCGCGTGGGACACGGAGCGGCCCCAAAAAGGCTCTGATTTGCTCAGAGCGTGATGCTCGGCGTAAGCAGGATGTGATGGGGACAGACGCAGCCCCTCAGCCCGGGTGGATTTGTCCCCACGTGGGCTGTGGGACACACGCCGGCGTCTCTGCCCCGCTCACCTCTGGCTTTCCTTCCAGACGGGCTCCACAACTCGCCAGACCTGTGGAGTTCACCGGGTGCCATGAGCCAGTCGAGTTACGGTGCCATGCTGGGCAGCTCCTCCTCCCCGCTCCCGCAGTCCGGCGGCTTCAACAGTTTACACCAGCACGAACGCATGGTAACGCGTCCCCAGGTGTCCCCACGGGCGGGCTGGGGGCTCCGCTCGGCCAGAGGGTGGTGGCACTTCACATTGTCCCGTAGCTGGGCTGCCCACATACCCTGGCCCGGGCGCCGAAGCCCGGCAGCCTTTCGAGGGCACCTCTCACCCTTTTCCCCTTCTCTGCCAGAACTACCAGCTTCATTCAGGAGAGGTTAACGGCGGACTCCCCTCGGTGTCCGGCTTCTCCTCCGCCTCCACGCCCTACGGTGTCTCCAGTCACACGCCCCCCATCAGTGGGACCGACAGTATGATGGGTACGTACGGCCCCAGCGTCGCCCCCCTCACTCCATTCCCACGGCTTAGCTGGAAAATCAGTCTTGTGCCAACCTCTGGTGCCTGAGGCCGTGACATCTGTGTCCCATGTACCCGGACACTTTTATCCCTTGTGTGTCCCCCATGCATGGAGTGAGGAAGAGGAGCAGCGAGGTTACGGCTGCCGGATCCCTGGGTGGGCTGGAGCAGGGGACAGGGTGCTGGCAGGGGGTGACAGTGCACTCGGTGGATCTGGGAGGAGACCAGGATCTGTGACATTATCTCTGGGAGGTGCCGTGGCTTAAGTGAGGTGCCGGGAGGGTGGGGGGGTATGTGTGAAGCCGTTCGTCTAAATCTGGAATAGCAACGGTTGTGCTGCGTTTGGATATCACGTTAACCCCCCGAGTGCTTTCATCTCTAACCCTGCTGAACCTGGTCCAAAACCCGGTACTGAAATGAACTCACGTTCCCCAGGGAATGGAAGATCCTGACCCTGATTCATAGAAAAACCCTGGTTTAGAGGAGGGGAAACAAGTTCGGGGCTTAAGATGCCCCGTGAAAACGGGCCGTGCTGCAGCAGAGACACTTGATCGCTGTTGATGGCGTGATGCCTTCAGCCCGGCGTCTTACAAAGCCGTTCCTGCAGCCCCACGAAAGCTGCCGGGGCGTGTGTGCCCTCCTCCAGTGCCCTGAGCTGGGAACCCATTTGATTTTCAAGCAAAGCACTAAAAGCAAGAAATTTCCATCCCAGAGCAGGTGACCCCAGAGAAGGTTGTGTACGGGTCCTGCCTTGTCCTGCTGGTTTCTGGTGTCCTGACAGTGACGTCTGTGTCCTCTCTCGGCAGGTAACAGAGGAACCACAGCTGGGAGCTCAGGAGACGCGCTCGGGAAGGCATTAGCTTCAGTAAGAGTTTCTGCAGATCCTTCACCCAGTTGGACCCCCCACCTCTGTAACAGGGACCCTCTGGGCAGCGGGGAAGATGGACACATTGAGAAGTTTGGGTGAATGCACCCCCAAAACCATGGCAGCCTCTGAGGGTTGGGTTTCCCCCCCACCGTGTGCTGCCGTCCTGAGCCCTGGCGCTGAGCAAAAGCACCTTCTGGCAGATGGGGAAACTGAGGCACAGGACGTTACGGTGGCTACCCGCAGACCCATGAGCTGGCTCTGTGGCCACCCAGTCTGATACTGGTCTGGCCAGATGACCCTGCACAGCCCTCGGAGCAGGACTTGCGGGTCCCAGTAGTCCTGGCCGTGCGTGTGCTGGTTCAAACTGGAAGGGACTGGTCCCACTGGGCTGTCAGAGCTTGGGGTTCCCTCTGTCCCCTCCAGTGCAGGGACATTTGCTCCTGCATGGTGGCAGAGGGGCGCTCAGCTTGCACCCCACAGTAATTCCTTGGGCTCTCCCTCCCTGTGAGGTGGGACCTGACGAGCGGGGGCTGTAGCTGCGGGAGGGGGTGGCAGAGGGGACAGAGAGAGCCCCCGGCGTTAATGGGGGACCAGCGGGGGCACCAGCGGGCTGGGCCATGGGTGGGAGCTGATGTGGGTGTGGGAAGGGAGGTGCCATGGGGTGGTCCTCGCTCGGTGGCAGGGCTGGGGAGGGGCAGGACCGTGCAGGGGTGGGCGCTGCTGACCGTGTCCTGCTTCTCTCGCTCCAGATTTATTCCCCCGATCACTCTAGCAATAACTTCTCGTCAAACCCCTCCACACCGGTCGGCTCCCCCCAGGGGCTTGCAGGTGGGTGAGAAACTTTGCTCTTTGTGTAAAAGGTGGGTGTCAGGTTTGCTGTCAGGAGCTCCAAGGCTTCCCAGCCCCAAACCCCCAAATCAGACACCATTTTGGCAATCTCACCAAATCCCGTTTAGTTTTAAAAGAGGAGAGCGAAGAGAAAGGACACAAGGAAACTTGAAGGTAGTTTTTAAATGTCTCCTGTGAAGGTGCGTGTCCGTCTGCTTTAACCACTTGTAGGTTTTCCCCCGTTGGGAGCCGAGCAGTGCCCGGGTGGGGTGAGCACCGCGGGCGAGAGAGCGATGGCTCTGCCAGCGCCTGGCTCTGTCCCTGCGGAGGAGTTTTAGGAGTTTGAGCCTGTCCCACACGGCAGCACCACGACAGGTTTGAGTTAAAGCATCGCTGCCACCCCCTGGGACCCGCTCCTGCCCTTCAGACAGACCCCGAAACATCTTGGAAAATTTGTCCCTGGTTTTATCTCCCGTGGGAGGAGCACGGTGGGAACTGGGAAGCTGCCAACCTGTTAAAAACCATTATCAGTGCCCGATGAAAGCCCATCTCTGCTCCTGAGCAGCAGGAGAGGTCTCATTTCTGCCCAGCAGAGCTGGGGCCCGAGGCTCCTCGGGTGCAGAGCAGACGGAGCCTGCCCTGGGGCCGGGGCAAGCACAGCCAGCGCTGCGGCCACTCGCTGGGACCGAGACACATAAAAACCTCTCAAGGTCTGAAGGCCTGAGCTCAGTTTTCTGCTGAAGCAGAGCACAGGCGAGCTGTGGTGGCCCATGAAGTGCCGAGATAGCCCATGCAGTATCATGTGGTGCCATGGTGGCCCATGCGGTGCTGTGCAGTGCCATGGTGGCCTGTGTGGTGCCGTGGTGGCCCATTCAGTGCCATGGTGGCCCATGTCATGGAGGCCCATTCAGTGCCATGCGGTGCCGTGGTGGCCCATGCAGTGCTGTGCGGTGCCCTGGTGGCCCATACGGTGCCATAGTAGCCCACGTAGTGCCGTGCAGTGCTGTGGTGGCCCATGTGATGCCGTGGTGGCCCATGCAGTGCCGTGTGGTGCTGTGGTGGCCCGTGTGGTGCTGTGGTGGCCCATGCTGTTGTGGCCCATGTAGTGCCATGCGGTGCCGTGGTGGCCCATGGAGGGCTCTGCAGTGCCATGGTGACCCATGTGGTGCCCTGGTGGCTCATGCAGTGCCATGTGGTGCCGTTGTGGCCCATGTGGTGCTGTGGTGGCCCTTGTGATGCCGTGGTGGCCTATGCAGTGCCATGCAGTGCCGTGCTGGCCTGTGTGGTGCCGTGCTGGCCCATGCAGTGCTGTGTGGTGCTGTGGTGGCCCGTGTGGTGCTGTGGTGGCCCATGCAGTGCTCTGCAGTGCCATGGTGACCCGTGTGGTGCCCTGGTGGCCCATGCAGTGCCATGTGGTGCTGTTGTGGGCCATGTGGTGCTGTGGTGGCCCATGCAATGCCGTGCATGGCGTGGTGGCCCACGGAGAGCGTGGTGGCTCATCTTCCAGCTCCATCTAGTGGCAGCCGTGCCCGGTCTCAAGCTCTCCCCGTCTCTTCACAGGCACATCCCAGTGGTCGCGAGCGAGCGGACAGGGTGCCTTATCTCCCAGCTACGAAGGGAGCCTCCACACTTTAGTAAGTGTCGCCGACAGATCTGCTTTCTCCTTTTCTCTTCCATCCCTCGGGGACCTGGCGGTGAAAGGCTTTTGGGTAGAGTCCTCTTTCCCGATCATCTGGGGCCTGACGGAAGATGGTCGGTTGGGAGATGGAGGTTTGGTTGGGAGCAGCTGAGCGGAGTTGGGTGCCCAGAGCCCGACGGGCAGAGCCACAGCCCTGCACCTTCCCCCCGAGTCGGGCCCGTTCACGTCCCTGAGGGTCTGACCCAACGAGCACATTTCTGGCTGGTTTCTGCCTCACTTTCCCAAGTGGTTCCACTTGTGTGACCCTTAGGGGACGGCACTGACAGGGTTGGGGGGTTATTCCTCCCCGTACCTGCCTTGCCGTAGCTGCACGCATGGTTGCCACCAGCCGTTCCTCAGTGGGCTGCTGGCTTTATGGGTGTTAACACTGACTTATTTCTCTCTTCTGTCCTTCAAGCAAAACAAAATGGAAGACAGGTTGGACGAAGCCATCCACGTGCTGAGGAATCACGCCGTGGGCCAGACAGCCGCCATGCCCAGCAACCACGGGGACATGCACGGGCTCCTGGGCTCGGCGCCGGCCCACAGTGCCACTGTGGGCAGCCTGGGCCAGGCCTTCCCCGCCGCGGTCATGTCCCTGGGGAACAGGCACCCGAGTCTGGTAAGTGTGGAAGCATCGCGCAGCTAAGGCCATAGAGATGCTGGGAGGGCTGGAGCCCCTCTGCTGTGAGGACAGGCTGAGAGAGTTGGGAGGGTTCAGCCTGGAGAAGAGAAGGCTCCGGGGAGACCTCGGAGCCCCTTCCAGTCCCTCAAGGGGCTCCAGGAAAGCTGGGGAGGGACTCTGGATCAGGGAGGGGAGCCCTAGGAGGAGGGGGAAGGGTCTGACACTGAAAGAGGGGAGATGGAGATGAGATGTGGGGAAGAACTTCTTTGCTGTGAGGGTGGTGAGAGCCTGGCCCAGGTTGCCCAGAGAAGCTGTGGCTGCCCCATCCCTGGAGGGGTTCGAGGCCAGGTTGGAGGGGGCTTGGAGCAAGCTGGTCTGGTGGGAGGTGTCCCTGCCCAGGGCAGGGGGTGGTACTGGGTGGGCTTTAAGGTCCCTTCCCACCCAAACCAGTCTGGGATTCTCTGCTGGGGACCCACGTCATGGGGTCCCCTGGCATCCAGAGGGACATTGCCGTCGGTGTGAGAATAGCTCAGTGTGGTCCAGCTCGGGTCAGCTGTTGACAGCTTTGAGCGGGTGATGCACGCGGCAGCACGGGGTCTTGGCCTGTTTGTGCAGGGGGGGTCGAGTCTGCATTCAGGACTGTGGTGGCTCTTGGGCACATGCCCTGCTTGCAGTTCACTCATGCCCCTTCTCAGGGCAGGCAGAGGTGGTGAAAGCCCTTCTCCTTTCCCTGCAACATGAATGGAAATCCCTTAAAGAAGACATTCCCGGGGGATGCAGGGAGAAGGAGGAGAGGGATATGATGCAGGGCAGGAGCGCAGGTACAGAGCCAGGTATCCGCAGGACTTCTCTGCTCCCGACTGTTGGGGGCAGGCGCCGTGTCCTTCCATGCCCATGGGGAGCGCTGATGTGTGATGGCTCATTCAGGCTTCAGGGAGCGTGACAGGTCCCGGGTACCCTGAGCACGTGGATGCTGGGGTCCTCTGTTGGGTCACCAGGGTCCCCCCTTGCCCAGGATCACGTTGTTGGCAGAGCTGGGTGCCTGCTGCAGCACGGGGTAACACATCTCCAGTCTCTGGAGAACCAGACGTGGTTTCCTTCCGAGCTCCCCAGGCTCTGTGACACCACGATGAATTGTACGGGTGGTGGCCTCTGCTGCAAACTGCTGCCGGCCACAGAAATGAGTGTTTGGAGCAGGGCTGGCTCCATCCTGCCCGTTCCTGGCCTCTGTAGAGCAGCCAGAGTGGGGGGTGGGCTCGGAAAGGCTGCCCGGCCCTCGCCTGTTGCATCCCGGTCCTTTGGGGTGAAGTTCACCTGCTGGGATGTCCCCTGCTCTGGTGGCACTGGGGAGGTGGCAGAAACGTTGGTGCTTGGTGGAGACAGGACACGTGCAGCCCAGGGTGTCTTCTCCAGGTGCCAGCCTTTCATCCAGTCAGGGAGGCTTTTCCACAGCTGGGGGGGGGGGGGGGGCAGCACTGGTGGGGGCTTTCTGCTTGGTCCAGCTGATGTGCAGGGCATGGGGCTGCTTTCTGCAGTGTCCCCTCTGTCCCCAGGGCAGAGCTGGTGCTGGAGCAGGGTGGCTCTTCCCTCCCGCTGCCCGTGCTCGGGGTGGTGGCAGTGTGTGAGGGGGACACGCGGCTGCGCCTCAGCCTGGCCCGCGGAGCCCTGCGGCAGCGCGTGGGGTGACTGTCCCCGTGCCCACCGGCCGTGACACTGCCCCCCCTCAAGGCTTGCTCTGCTTGTTCTGCTGTAGGTGGGAGGAGGTCACCCCGAGGACGGGTTGTCCAGCAACCCCAGCCTGCTCCACAACCACGTCACGCTGCCGTCACAGCCCAGCTCGCTCCCTGACCTCAGCAGGCAGCAGGACACGTACAGCGGTAAGGCAGCGCCGCACGCTTGGGGCTCGTCTGCCGCGGGGGGCACTCGGGGCACCCACGGGGTCCAGCCTCGCGCAGCAGCAGCACGGGGGGATGTGGATGCTCTTGCGAGGCCGGCGCTTCCTTATAGTTTCTACCTTGAGCATTTTCTGGAGGTTTGACCTACATATTCCTGTCCCCCCTGCCAGCTGTGGCTGCACAGACCCCCCGGCCCTGCTCTGCTGGCTGGGAGGTTGGGCTCTGACTCTGGAGGGTCTGGGAGGCGGGAGGAGAAGAACGCAGAGTGGTGGCGGGGCAGAGCTGGCTCCCCTCCAGCTCCTCCTGCTACGGACCGGCCACGCGGGATGGGTCTGGGATGCCAGGATGGGCCTGGGATTCCAGGCGCTGGGGATGCAGCGCAGCAGGAGAGGGGCCTGGGGACCCCCCAGCCCTCCCTGCGGGTCAGGCCCCTCCAACCTCCCTGTGTGGCTCTGCTTCCCCAGCAGGTTTGTCGGGGGGGCTGGGGCGAAGCAGCGTCTCTTCGGGAACCAGCGAAATCAAGAGGGAAGAGAAGGAGGACGAAGAGAACACATCGGTGGCAGATAACTCGGAAGAGGAGAAGAAGGAGCTGAAACCCTCCCGGAACAGAACAAGGTGCTCTTTGAACAGGTCTCTCCCTTCGCTTACTCTGTTCCCAGGCCAGGGCCGTTTGGGCTGGAGTACGGCTGCGGTGACCCTCTGGGCGCTGGGCTCGGCCCAGTGATGCCGGGGGTGTCCTGTGGGGCAGCCCCCCCAGCCCCTGCCCTCCCTGGGGGTCTTGGCCATCCTCAGCGAGGCGGCACAGCCCAGGCTCCCGCTGCTTCCCCGCCACCGGCCGCTTTGGGCCGTGCTGGGAAAGGGTCCCTGCCACCCTCTCCTGCTGGCTCCCGTCCCCGTGGCCACAGGGCTTCCTCCTGCTCTTAAAGCAGAGAGCTCACACCTTGTCCACACGAGCTGCACCCGCCTGCATCGTCACTCGTGGCGTTGCTTGGGGCCACGCGTGGAAAGGAGCGAGCACTCGGCTCCCCTCGGTCGGGGGCAGGGAAGGTTTTGACCCCCTCCGTGCTTCGGGTCCTCTCCGCCATCCGCTCCGGGCTCCTGTATCCTCTGTCACATCCAGCCAGATCCGTGACAGCGGGTCAGGTAGGGTCCTTGCAGCGCGCTGGCTTGTCTGCAACCTCGCCATCAGCTCGGGGACCTCACCAGGGTGATGCTGCCTGGAGGGGCAGCGCCAGCCCCGCTCCTGCCAGACGGTGGCCACCTCCTGCCCTGGCGGCAGAGGGCTGCGTCTTCCCAAAAGGCCAGCTTGGGACACCGGCGTTGGCCCCACACCTTCTCCGGGCCACCCTGCAGCCTCCCAGCAGCAAGCTCAGGCCTTAGTTGCTTTGTTTGTGGTTTCTTTGTCGTTTAAAAACAAAACAAACCAAAAAAAAAAAAAAAAAAAAAGAGGCAGAAGAAGAGCCTTAATCGCTTCTCTCCAAAGTCACCGCGTGTCCCCGTGTCCCCATGTCTGAGCGTGGGGCGCGTCCCAGCGGGGACACGCGGGGCTTGGCATCTCGGTGTCCCGATGTGTGTTTCTTTTCTGTGAGTTGACCAGTGCTGAGAGTGCACGCGAGGAATGTCCCTGTCTCGTTCTTATTTTAAACCATTAGTCAAGATGAGGATGAGGAGGACGATCTTCTTCCCCCAGAGCAAAAAGCCGAGAGAGAGAGAGAAAGGAGGGTCGCCAATAATGCCCGTGAGCGCCTGCGGGTCCGTGACATCAACGAGGCCTTTAAAGAGCTCGGACGCATGTGCCAACTCCACCTAAACAGCGAAAAACCGCAGACCAAACTGCTAATCCTCCACCAGGCCGTATCAGTCATACTGAACCTGGAGCAACAAGTTAGAGGTCAGTGAGGGTCCCGGAGTGGTGATATTTTACGTATCTGATCGGCACGGGGCTGTCTGTCTGTCTGTCTCCTGTGACACGTGCTGTGGTGCCTCGCACTGTCTCTCTCCCCTGTGGCCTTGGGTTCCCAAGGCTGTTGATGTCCTTTTGGTTTTTGGTTTTTTTTTTCCCTTTTTCTTTGTTGTTTTTTTTTTTTCCCCTCCCCTTTTTTTGCATCCCTGCTGTTCTCTCTTCCGTTCCCCACTGCCGCTGCGTGTGCTGCATGCCGGTCCCCGAGGGGGCACCTGCGCCGTCCTCGCTTTCCCGCAGCCAGGTGTTTGGCTCCGCTGCATGGCCAGCAAAATGAAAAAAAAAAAAAAAAAGCCCACAAAAACCAGCAAATCTCCCAGTGGGGGCCCAGATCTGACGTCTCTCCGAGGGCTGCTCCCAACACAGAACCCGTCTCTGCCCACGGCTGCGGCAGCAGCGAGTGATGCCCCGTCGTCCTGCTCTGTGCCCCTGTCCCCACGCTGCGCCCCTGGCTCTGCGGGCACCCGGCAAACCCCTGGGCGTCGCTGGAGCCCTGCGAGGGGCGACGGGACGGCGACGCCGAGCCCCGGGTTGTGCAGCCCTCGCTGCCTGTACGAACTCATCTCCGACGCGAGCTGGGAGCTGCGCGTCCCTGGCAGAGCCTGGAGCCCCTCACCGGGGCACGCTGGCTCCCTCCCCGCGCCCGGCTGGGCCGCCCGTGCTTGCCCCGGGTGCCGCGTCCCGGTGGGAGGGGAGCGGAGGGCTCGGCTTCCCGCTCCGAGGACTTCGCTGCTTTGTCCCCGCATCCCGCAGTGCATGCGCCCGCTCCCCGGCCCCGCTGCGCAGGGGGCCGTGGCAGGTTAACCCCCTTTCTCTCTGCAGAGGCTGTTGTAACACGCATCGGTGGTTTGTGCCTGGCTGTGCTCCTCTCTGCTGGCCTCTGCTGTTGCATTGATGTTGGAGTCCTTTGTGCCTCTCTTCAGTTTGTAATTTTTTGCCTTTCATAACATGTATATTTTTTCCTGTCTCTTTTTTAATTTCCCCTTCCTTTTTTTTTTTTTTTTTATTTTATTTTATTTCGAGTTTTTATTTTTCGGTTCTGTTCTTTCCGATCTCCTACAGACAGTCCCCAGCCGTGACCTCTCGGTGGTCCCACTCTCTACCTTGTACTTGCTGCTTGCGGATGGAGGCAGGAGCCGAGGGGGGCGGGGGGCAGGGGTTAGACAGAGTTGGCACCGTGTTCATTTTGGTCTCCCACGCTTGTCCCTTTTTAAACCCTTCCTGGAGGCAGCCGGGGGGGCGAGACGAGCCCCCGTGCTGCTCTCAGCAGGCGTTAGCGCAGGCAGCGAAGGTGTCCCTTCTCCGGTGGGTTTGGCTTTTGGGCCAAAGAAGGTGTCCCCTGTGTCCCCTCCTGCAGGGCTGCCGTGGGAGCGGGGCCATCGGGTCCCCCGTGCCCAGCGAGGACCGCCAGGATCCTCCTGCTGCTGTCAGCAGCTAATAGGGACAGAAGGGGAAGGAGAAGAGCTGGGGCCCCTAGGCAGGCAGGCCAGTGCCCCCTTTGAGCGGGCCACAAGGCAGCCAAGGCACCGCACATCCTTCTGAGGGCCTGGCATGGCCGTGCCAACCCCCAGCAGCACTTGCCGGTTGCGAGGAGGCGGCTCTGTCCTGCCCGGCTGTGGCCTGCGAGGTGCTGCCGGAGCCGTGTCCCTGCTGGGGGGAGCCACCAGCCAGGAACGGTGGCTGCCAGTGGGTGTCCAGAGGAACGAGCTGGGTTCCTGCCGCTGCTGGGCTCAGGTGACAGGATGGCTGGTGGCTCCGCTCCCCCGGCCACCCCAGGCGTCCTGGAGAGAAGGTGGCAGTGCCAGCTGGGCCACCCAGGCAGTGAGGAGGGGACACGGGCAGGGACAAGGCAGCGAGGAGAGGATGCAGGCAGGGACAGCGGGCCACTCTCTGTCCCACACGGGCAAATGCTCGCCTGGGGAGCCCTTGCTCCCCCTCCCCGCAGTCGGGCACCGTCTGGAGGCTCCCCAGCCCCCCCGGCGCTCCCAGGAAGGCTCTGACTCTGCGGCCCCTCTTCGGTGAAGGCTTGTCCCCCGCGGGGCTCCCCAGGAGCCGAAGGCCACAGTGTCCCAGTGCCAGGTCTCACCCAAGGACCCTCCTCAGATAGGTGTCTTTCCTGAAGAATTTTTGCTCTGGGGGAGAAGGTCGTCTGGACAGTAAATTGGGGGTTTGGAGGGGACGGGCCGCGGGCAAGGCCACGGTTCAAGATGCTGCCAGCACGACTCTGCCTTCCCCCCCGTCCCTGCCTGATTCGGGCACCCCTGGGGTGCTGCCGGCGGTGGGGGCTCTCCCAAAGTTCCTACCCATGCCTGGAAAAGAAAATCACCCCCTTCCGGAGGGATTTGGGCTGTGTTGAAGGACCTGGATTCAGTGTCTGCATCTGAGACCGACCCTCAGCAGCAGCCGGGGCGCTTGGCTCCTGCCCCCGATGCTGCCCCCCACCCATAAGAGGGTGCCGGGCCAGGCTGGGGCACGGCTGCCCGAAATTTGGGAGGGTTTTGCTACAGGTGGGATTTTTTGAAGGCAATCTTACAAAGAGGGATTTGCTTTCTGCCCAAAAAGTCTTTGCCTTGGGGGCTGAACCCGATGTTTTCAGCTGAACCCAGCTGTTTTCAGCTGAGATGCCCCCCCCCGCCCCCCCCCCCGAACTTTTAGTTTTCAGCCGAAAACGAACAGAAAGGCAAACTTTTGCAGGGGGGGAGGGCGTGGGGACGGCGTGGGTGCCGGTACTGCCCCGGTGCCCGCCCTCGCCCCCCGCAGCACCCCCGGCCCCGTGCTGGCAGCACCTTGGCGTGGCTCGCGGGGGCGACGCGCAGCCCCAATGGCCCGGGTCGCTCCAGGAGGGGCCCCGAGAGGAATTGGCTTTGCAAAATGAGGCTGTTTGAGCCGTTTCCAGTGGACACACCAGAAGCACTACCAGCACGGCAACGTATAGCCCCCCCCCCCCCCCCCAACCCGGTACCACCCCCCTGACTAATCCCTGTGGTGCTATGAACCCAGCAGTACAGACGAGGCCTTGTCACTGGAGGACAAAGATCTGAGGGACCGGGAGAGGAGAATGGCCAATAACGCCAGGGAGAGGGTGCGTGTGCGGGACATTAACGAGGCCTTTAAAGAACTGGGACGCATGTGTCAGATGCACTTAAAAACGGACAAAGCACAGACCAAACTGATCATCCTACAGCAAGCGGTGCAGGTCATTCTGGGCCTGGAGCAGCAAGTACGAGGTATGGTAACAGCTGGCAGGTGCCTTTCGGGGCTTTCCTCTTCCCCCCCAACCTCCTCCTCCCCCCCCCCCCCCCCCCCCCACGTCTCCGCCTGCGCGGGCATCTCTTGTGACTCCTGCTTCGGGTGCCAGGCCGTGCGTGTGCGTCGCCAGCAGCACCCTGGGGTGCCCCGCGGGGTGGGCTGAGCTTTCCAAAGCCCCGTCCCACGGGGGGATTCGAGGCTGCTCCGTCCGTCTCCCCTCGTGCTTAATGGGAATTTGGCACCTGGATCCCATTAAGCAGCTTTGGAAAACTCACTCCTCGACTCCCGAGAGCTGGCTGAGGCACTCGGGGGTTCTCCGTACGCCAGCACGTGTTTAAACTGGCGCGGTGCTTCAGCCGGGCAGGGGGTTCTGCTCTAGCAGGGGGCTGGCCGGGTTCCTGCAGCCGCTGCAGGAGCGACGGGCACGGAGCAGCTTGCGCTGACCTCGCATGGTCCCGTCTGTCTGTCCCGGGACTCTGTCCTCGCTCTCTCTTTCGGCTGCTGCTGCCGTGCGCGGTGCTGTTGCCCAGACTGAGGTTGCTTCCCTCCTTCCCTCCCTTGCTGTTTTTGGCCTAGAGCGCAATCTCAACCCTAAAGCCGCCTGCTTGAAGCGTCGGGAAGAGGAGAAAGTGTCCGGAGTAGTAGGAGATCCCCAGATGACACTTTCAGCTTCACATCCTGGTCTAGGAGATGGTCACAACCCTGTTGGACACATGTAAAGGTATCGTGTCCCCCCCCCTACTCCGTGATCCCAGCGCCCCACTGCGGGTCCCACCCCACGCGTGTCGCTCTGCTTTGGCTGCTCAGCCCCACTCGTTCGGCACCAGCCAGTGGCCTCCTTCATTTACCTTGCCGTCTGCATGTCCTTTGCTCCTCCGTGGGCACCCAAAGCCTCTGCCCCACAGGAGGGGGGCAGCCCTGTAGCCGGGATGGAGGGTTTCGGTGCTCTCACCGCCCTGAGCGGGCTCAGCTCTGCTCTGAGCCTCCCCAGTTGGCTACTGGAAACCAGCAACTCCTTTGCCCAGTGGCCCTATGAGAGGGATGGGGCAGGTCGCAGAGATGACGCAGAAGGTGAAAGTTCTCCCATGAGACCGTGGCGGGCGCAGGCTCTGCTGGGCTGCGCCTGTTTTTAAGGACACCCCCCGCATGGCCAGCAGTAGCCGAGCTCGTTTGGCCCGAGCGGTGTGAGGATATTGGGGTGGAGGGAGGGATTGAGCAGATCCAGGAGCGGTGACACCATCAGCGAGGTCCACAGTCCCCCAGCGTTGTCCCTGGTGCCGGCGGGTGCCTGGGGCTGCCCTGGGGAAAAAAAGACAAAGCCTTTTTCCTGGCAGAATAGGGAGCTCATGTCCCATGTCCCAGCCACTTGGAGCCCTCGGGGCTGACTTCTGCGGAGATGAGGGGCTGCGGAAGGGGGATTGCAGCCCCCCCATGTAAAGAGCAGAGTTTTATTTTCATTTGGGTTTCTCTCACTTCAGGCTTTTTGGTTTTGTTTTTTTTTTAATTTGTAGATCTTTTCGTCCCTCTGGATAGAGAGATCTGTAGGAAGAAAACCCTCGGTGTGACCTGCAACCTTCTCGAACCATAAACTTTAGTACTGCTAATACTGACACACGTGGACGGATCCTGGCATGACGTAAGGGGTGGAAAAAAAAACACTTTTTGTCAAAAACAAAAACGAAAACAAAAAAAAATTGCCTTAAGTATAAAGTGCGGAACAGTCAATACATATCACTCAGTTAGGAGGGGGTGGCGTGTTCTCTTGGCTTGTTCACAAGCAGCCAGCAGCAAAATTGTGCCTAAGCTTGATATTTCTTTTTTTAAAAAAAAAAAAAAAAAAAAGAACATTAGTTATGAGATTTTTTATGTAGAACAAATAGCAATGCCTTTTGGTTTTTTTTTAGCTTCTTTTGCATATGTTTTGTAAGCAACGAAAAGAATTTTTTTTTGTATAAAAAAAATGTCTTGTACCCCATGCTTTTCTGCTGCTGTTTCTATAGTTAACGTTGCATCTTTAGGATCAACCAGAATATTAAAATTGTATTAAGAGAGACTGGATATAAAGAGAGGAATTCTCAGATTCGGCTCTGAAAGCCACTAAAAGCGAATGTAGCCACAGCGAGGGGATGTTCTTCCTCGCCTGGCTTGTACCTTCCATTATGAAAAAACAAACTCACGTGCTGAATTCGCCATCTCTTTGCTTTGGCCACTTCTGATTTGGGAAAAGGAAGTTAAACAGCAAAGCAAGTTGCCGCAGTGTCCCGCGGCGGCGCTGCCGCTCCTCCTGGGAGGTCACCGAGGTCCATCAAGGGGCTCTCCAAGATTTGCTTTACTCCTGAAGGATCCCGGAGGCCGTGGTCCTGCTGCCCCACGGCTGTTCGGAACGTTGTGGTGGTGAGGAGGAGCTGCTGGGAGAGAGCAGGCCTTGGGGGGTGGAAGAGAAGCGAGGGACAGGGGCGCTTTCAAGGTAAGCAAAGCAGTGAAACGGATGCAAGAGCCCAGGGCGGAGGAAAGCGCCTCTTGTCCCCGCGTCTGAGCGAGCACCCGCTGCCGGCGGCACTTCCAGGGGCAGCACTGAACAAAGATGGACTGAACAAAGCTGGAGGACGGGGAAGAGGCAGAGTCAGATGGAACAAAGGCAGCAGCGGGACGCTGTGTGTGGTGACCTTGCAGCAGATGGACCCGCAGACGCTGGCGGAGCCCAAGGTGGCAGGAAGGGGAGCCGCTGCCCGGCATGTTCCAGCTCCAGCCCTCAGGAAGCCACGACCAGCAGCAGGATCCCCGTCTCCCCACAGCTTCTCCCTGCACTGGAGCCACCGCCATCGAAGTACAAAGCACTGCAGGCCTGGGGAGAGGGGTGGTTTCACACCCCGCCTTCACCCTCTGTCATATCTCCAGAGCATCCTTGGAGGCAAACTCAGCTCGACATGTGCCCTGCGTGCCGTGGGGATGCAGAGTGGCCACTGTCACCTGCGTGTGGGCTCCCCTCTCTGTGCTGGAAAAGAGGGGAGCAGCAAGCGCCCATCCTCCGCAAGATGCTCCAGTAGCCAGGCTGGGCCAGCGATCCCTTCACTCCAAGGGCTTCCCAGTGTCACTCCAAACTGCTCCGGTGTGCTCAGCAGGAGGAAGACCCCCGGCAGCCCCACTGTGTGGCACCGGGTGCCCTGGAGGTGCAGGAGCAAACAAGGAGGTGCTCAGCAGTGCTGAGCTGCAGCAACCATTCTGGAGTCAGCAATGGAAAAGCGTCCATCGGGAATTTATTCTTGTTTCTTCCCTCTCCTTCCCCTTCTGAAACACTTGGTGCCCAGTTCTTCCCAGCTCTGCAGGCAGACGGGGTCAGCTCCCTGGGGGGGTGTTAAATCCCACCTCAGCAGCGTCTGTGATGGTCTCGGGCTGGGGCCGACTGCTGCCCGGATCTGCCTGGCAGAGCCCGGTCAGGCAGGATAGTTGACGGGGCACGGGTGCTGGCCTGGGGGGATGTGGGGACAGCGAGTACGGTGGGACCCCCAGCAGCAGGGTCCATCTCTCCCTTCTGCTTCTCTGACCTGTGCTCCGGGGGAAGCTGTACTGCTTTGGCATAGGGAAAGGGAAGGACTGGTGAAGAGGATTAGGTCCTGTGGCACTTCCTCGGCTCTGGCATAATCTCCTGGTGCTCCTCTGCTTGTAGCTCTGCTTGTCCTCCAGTAAAGCTTGCTGGAAATGCTCAGGACGTTGTTCATGTCCCACCTACACCCGGGTACCGTGGGCTTGGCATCTCAGAGAGGAGCCACTTACCGGTGTCGGAGCAGCATGGGACCGTCTCTCCCTGCTGCCCCTTGCACCAGTGCTGCCTGGGGCTCTGCGAGATCCAACCATAGCTCTGAGGCTTTCGGGTGTTCCTGGCTTTCCGTGCCCACGGCCCCCTGCTCCCACCATCATTTCTGTGGGGCGAGACCTGAGATCGCAGCAGCCTCCAGCTCTGTCCCCAGGAAGGCCAGGAAAGGCCAGTCCCTGCAGCCCAGGAACACACGTTCTTCTTGCCCGTGTCAACAGCCGTGTTTCAGCCTAATTAGCTTGTCAGGTTACGATGCTCTTCCGTCCCTCGGGTTCTTCTGCCTGCTTGAGCACCGGGCAGCGTGAGACGGATGAGGTTTTCCTCCGTGTGTGACAGCCTTGTCCCCGTGGAGCTGGTCCCTTGCAGCAAATGCAGCATCTTCCTGAAGCATCCTGCCGGCTTGGCTTGTGTTTCGGGGCAGTAAAACACGCGGGGAGGGGGCAGTGCCCCTCCAGAGCCTGCCAGCCGGGTCCAGAACCTCAGACAACCTCAGTTCATTCTTTGGGCTAGGAATTGGGGACCCATGGGCTGCTTCTGCAGCTGTAAGAGGCTGCTTCATCCCACGAGCGTTTCTGCCCCGTCGACAGGAGGGTGCTGGGGCCGCTGGGCACTTCGCTGCTCGGGGGGCTTCTGCTGACTCAGCGCCCTCCCCAGGGCCAGGGAAGGATGGAGCAATGTCCCAGCCCTGGCGAGCTTGAAACCATACAAAAAAAAATTTAAGAAGTGCTTCCCCAGCACTTTGATTTTGCAACAAGAATTTGAGGTGGCAGTCACCTACAGCTGGATTTAAACAAAAGAGATTTTAGTCAAGAAAAATGCAGAAACTCCACAAAATTGGAAATTTGAGAAGATTTATGATTTGTTTAAAATTTTGCTGAACTTCCTCATCCCCTCCGAGTCCTGGCTGACGCTCTGCGGGGCAGGGGGATTCCTGGGGAGACAGAGCCTTTCCCATCATCCCCAAACCACCAGGAGCTGCAACAGAGATGGGGCCTTTCATCTGTATTTAGGTGGTTTAAATGCTCTTTTCTTGTCAGCAAAACCAGGAAGCTTCCCTGCCAAGGCTTGGATGAAGGTCCTTGAGCATAAACCACCTGTGCCAGGGTTTGGGGGAGATCTTGGTTCCCCAGCAGGAAAGCGCAGTGTCGGGGGCTGGTTGTGCTGTGCCCGGAGCTGCCTCGATGGCGCAGGGGCTTTGTGTGCCACCGTGTTTGCTGCCTGTGCCAGCCCCAGTGGCATCTCGGCTCTCCGGGTGCACAGGGAGAAACTGCCGAGGGCAGAAAGGAGGAATGACTTCGGCTTGTCAGTGTGTTTGGCTCAGGGTGAACGTGGTGCCTGTAACCCGCCAGGGAACGGGGCTTTTCTAAAAATGATCACTCTCAGGTGCTGTCCCCAAAATACCAGCCTGTTGCAATGAAACTCTTGTCTGTAGGTGTCGTGGTCAGAGAGGTCTGTGCCCTCCCCAGCCCTGGCTCTGCTGGCGTTCACTTGTGCCATCTTACAGATCGCTTTTCTCCCCAAACTTGCTTCTCTGCCCCTCCGCATGTCCCTGGCGCCGGTGGTCCTGCACGGGGAGGTGTCACGGAGGGGCGACGTGCTGCGGGGTGCCATTCAGTTCTCTGCTTCCTCTCTCAGCCTTGCACACGTGGGTTCTCCTGGGCTGCGTCCCCCGCAGTGTGGGGGTCACAGAGCCCCCACAAAGCTTCCTTCCTCAGGCAGGGACTTGGGAGAGGCCGCCTTCCCCCATGTGCATTTTCTGGTCTGTCTTTCCCCAGGCTGCGGTAGCTGAGCTGTGTCACGGTCAGAGAGCAGATCGGGGGTCCCAGGTGCAGAGCTGTCAGGGGACACTTCTCGTGTGGCAGGGCCAGCGCTGCAGTGCCATCCTCGCATCCCGAGCCCAAGGGACCTCCTCTTGCCTCCCCTGCCTCCCTGCACATATCCCGCCTGAGAGCCCTGCGTGTCGCCAGGTGCTGGGGAGCGTCTGGAATCCAGTTTATTAACAGTAAAAATTGCAGATTTTTGTTCTTTCTCCCTCTTCACCTGCTTTTGCCCCAAAGCAAAACAGCTGCAGCTTCCCAGAGACCGCGCCTTTACGGTCTCCTCCGACGGCGTCGAGGGCTCACAACCCCACAGCTGCTGCCAGCACGCTCTGGGGAGCAAAATTCCAGTTAACCCCTGGTTTGGTTCCCCTGCCTGTGACCCACCAGTCAGACCAGTCACAGCCTGGCTTGAGTCCAGCTCCAGCTCTTTGCCAGCATCTCCTCGGGCTCTCTGCTCGCCCGCTGTTACCGCCTGCACTGATCTCCTGCGGAAGGGTGTTGGTGGGAGGGACGGGACCTGGGACATCTGGATCCCAGTCTGTGTCCCTTCTGTCTGCACTGAGCTCCAGTCTGGGAGCAGTGGGCGCAGCAAGTGCCTGGGCAGGTGGTTTGCAGGAATCAGGGCACCCTAAGATCCCGTATCTGGCCGGTGGGAGCAGGTCCCTGCCAGCCTCACGCGGTGGAGTCAATGTGCTGCCCCCTTCCCTGTGCACCGTCACTCAGGGCCAGGGGTCTGGCTGCTTTCAGTTGGGGTTTTTGCCCTCTCCGGCGGAGAAATGCAGAATTGTGATGTGGAACCTCCCAGCTGTGACTTCAGTGAAGAGCTTCTTCCTCTCTGCCGCGCGTCGGTGAGGAGCCGGTTTCCTAGAGGTTTTGCAGTCGCTGCGCGGTAGCGATTGAACAGGAAGGACAGAGTCAGGCTGGGGTTTCCCCGGGAGTCTGCAATTTCAGGTTCAGTGCAGAAGGTGCTCTCAAAGGTCCTTTGCGTCTCACCCGTGTCCCCGCTGAATCCGGCAGAGCCTTGGGGCCCTGCACCCTGGCTGGGCGACTCAGCGCATCCTCCCCCTCGGCAGGCGGGGGGGACCTTGACAAACAGGAGGCTTTTGAAACCCCCAACCCCCCGCATCCCTGAGCTTTGCTCCCATGGCGGGGCTTCAGTGCCAGTGGAGCCCGTGGTCCTTGCAGGCCCTGCTGTGTGCTGTGCTGGTGACTCTGGGCCAGCTCCAGTTTCAGCAAGCCCCTGGCCTGGGCTTCTAGGAAAGAGCTGTGAGTGGGGAGGTGAACAAAGCTGGTACTGGAGCTGGGCCAAGAGAAGCCATCAGCCCCCGCGGTGCGGTGCTGGCTGACCTGGGGCAAGCCGTGGCTACTGGATTCCCCCCTTCCTGCTCGACACCAGCAATAGCAAGATCTGTTTTCCGCACCAGAAGCTTGCACAAGGTCTTTGCCCCGTTAAATCCTATGCAACCCCCTCTCCTCTCCCCCGGGGCTCTCCACATCCCAGCCCAGCCCATTCTCTCTGCTCGTCTCCCACGTCTGCCAAGTTCCTGCTCCCTTCTGCTCTCAGGGTTCCATCTTCATTTCTAGCAGCTCAAAAAGCATTTCAAGACCTGTGCCCTGGAGCTGGGGGGGTAAGACGAGGGGTGGGACCGCAGGAAAACCCCTTCCAACTCCTGCTGCAGGAACTGAGCACCGAATTGGAGGGGGCAAAGCCTGGTCCTAGGGCTCCTCCACGCACCCTTCACCCTCCTGTGCCTTCTGCTCGATGCTTGGCAGCTCTCTGCCAGTATCCTTCATCTCTCACCATCTCCCCCAGTACCCGTGACTGGAGAAGCTCTGTCCCACCATGTTACTGCCCAGCTCTTTGGGCTGCTTTGTCAATGCCTGAACCTCAGGCTTGGCTTGGCTGGTCTTGCTTCAGCCCCCTCAAGCCTGAAGGTGTGTTTTTCCTCCTCCTGCGCTCCCCAGTCTGTCCAACCACCTCCGAGCCATTTCCCTTCATCCACAGCCCCCATGGGTTTCTTCGCGGTGGGGCAGAGCCGTGCCACCAGCTGCCCGTCTGCTGGGGCGGAGGCGGGAGGATTTGGGAGGTGGATGCTGCTGGTCGATCCCACGGCACGGCTGCCTCTCCCTGCCCCACTGCCCTTGGGGCAGGCCTGGGTGCCCCGTGCAGAGGTTTCATCTTCGGGGCAGTTCTCCCATTGTGGAGAGCTGGCGGCTGCAGTGCCTTTCCTGCGGGACTCCCACGGGAGCCGAGCCTGGAGGTGGTCTCTGGGAGGGCGATGCAGGCACAGGCGTCCTTTCTGCCAAAAATTCTATGTCCATCTTGCGTCCCACCCTCAGGGGGCAAGAGGCCGCCCTGCTGTGGGTCTCCGCAACGGTATTTCTGTTCCTCTGCTTTTGGACGCCTCTTGCTCCTCAGGCCTTGCAACACCCACCCTGCTCCAGCCAAGCACCCGCCGCGTTGGAAGGAGAGGGAATAAGACTTGTGCCCTGTTACGTCTTGGCAGGATACAGCTGTGGGCACCAGTATGGGAGAGCAAAGGGGTTTGTGCTTCAAAATTGGGGTGTCCTGGGTACCGAGGCCTTTTGTCGAAGAGCATCCCTGTGCCCTGCGTCCCTGGGGAGCCATGGAGCTCCCCGCGGCAGCGAGCTGGGGACACTGCAGTTCCCCCTTTCCCGGTGCCACGTCTTCCCAAATCACTTGAAACCCACCAGCTTTTGAGCAAACCTTGTAACGCGGGGCCTCTGGGGGAGGGAAGGAGCTGGGGGGGCATCGTGTGCCCCCCCTGGCAGTGGTGCTTCATTTGCCGGGAGAGGGGAGAGGAGAAAGAGGCACCCGGGGAAGCGGAGCAGGGACGACCCCAACCGTGCGCTTGGACCTTGGGTCGGCAGGAAATGACCCATTTTCTACGGAGGGTTCCAGCTCGTTGGGGGAAAGGGAGCGTTACTGGGTTGCTCTTTCTATATATTTTTGTAGGGGAGGGGGGGGCGGGCTGGGGGGGGGAGAGCAGATGGGAGATGCCTGCGGAAGTTGTTTATTTTTAACCCCGTAGAAAAGTTTTGGGTTGTTTTTGGTTTTCGTTTTGGCCTTTAAAAAAAAAAATGGTCCTTGCTTTTGATGTTTATGCTGCCTACCTGTAAATCCAGATGTACTTAAGTGGCTGAAATCCTTGTTCTTAAATCAGATACACATTATAGTTTTGAACTATATATATAGTAAATATATATATATATATGCCTAACCCAGCAAAAAAAAATAAAATAAAAAAATAAAGTATTTGGGGGTGGGAAATGCGTTGTTCTTTGAAATGAATCACAATTGGGGGATGAAATTGTGTTTCTGAGTGCCTCAAGATATGAATTGTTTTCATTTTTTTAAATAATTTTATACAAGTGTCAAAACAGCTGGCTGGATTATTTGGAATTTTTAAATAATCCTAACTTTTTTAAAGTAGATTTTGAGAACTGTCCTGTATATAACAGTAATGTAGCAATAAATGTGACATTTTATAACAATATTACCTTTTTTTTCCCCCATATCACTCTTTCAGATGTTGTATTCCTATGAATGAAAAGTTGTAATAAAGGTTTTACCTTGTACTAAAAACAGACAAGAAACACAAGACAAAGCAGGTTTTCAGACACTGTCCACTCACTCTGCTCCCGGGTCCTGCCCACCCAAATCAGTGTGACGCAGCCTCCGGTGAAGGTTTCCAGCGCTGCCCATCACCATGGGATCGGGGCACCTTTCCCAGCAGCTACTGGAAATGCCAAGGCAGACAGGGAGATGCTGGGGTGTCCCTGTCCCAGCCCAGCTTCTCCTCTGGCTCAGCTGTGGGCAATGGGGTCTTCCAACTCCCTGAAAGGAGGGTGTAACCAGGGGGTGGTTGGTCTCTTCTCCCAGGGAACAGGTGATAGGATAAGAGGAAATGGCATCAAGTTGTGCCAGGAGAGGTTTAGGATGGTTATTAGGAACAATTTCTTCACCAAAAGAGTTCTCAAGCCTTGGAAGAGGCTGCCCAGGGCAGTGGTGGAGTTGCCATCCCTGGAGGGATTTAAAAGCCGGGCAGACGTGGTGCTGAGGGACATGGGTCAGTGGTGGTTTGGGCAGGGTTGGCTTGATGGTTGGACTCGATGATCTGAAAGGTCCCTTCCAACCATAATGATTCTATGATGCCATGTCACAGCACGGCTGTTGCTTTCTTGCCTCTCTCCTGCCGTGGGGAGCACCCAGTGAGGGTGGTACCCTCAGGGTGCAAGTTGGAAATCAGGTGAAACTCACCCAGTCCATACCAGGAGCCCAGCGTAGACCGGTAATGGGGGAGAGAACGTGGCAGAGAATTTAAGAGGGCGTAGACCCTGCAAGAATGGGCTGGGTCCAGTACCGAGACAGCCCAGCCTTGTAGGTTCTCGTCCCAGCCTTGTCCGTGGGGTGAGGCTATGCCCGGGCCATGCTGAAGCATGTGGGATCCTTCTCCATCACCTGCCAGGGGCCCAGCTCCGACCATAGCATCTTCAAACCCTGCACCCAGCCGGGCTCTCCTGCCCTCATCCTCCAGGGCCGGGCAGCTCCCCAGGGTGTTGTCCCTCTGATAAGCAGGTATTTCCCCAAATCGTCACAGCTTCAACCCTTGTGGTGTCAGTGGTTGGGTTCACCCTTCGCCACCAGCTCACGGCATATTAGTGATGATGTTTTGGGGGAAACAGAGTTGAGGCAGCTGCATCCAGGAGCACTGAGCCCCTCGCGGAGCCTCTCAGACCCTGGATCCAGAGAGGAGATGGTTCCAGAGAGGAGATGCTGCCGGAAAGCAGCCTTCCTTTCGCAGGGTCTCTGCCTGTGTTTCTGCGGTGCTGCTGTAGCTTGGCGGTTGCCCACGTAGGGTCAAGCAGGAAAAATGGTCCAAATTAACTGAGCAGTGGCTCTTGTGGTCGTAAGTTAAATCTCCCTGAGCCCTGGTTGCCCGTCTCTCATCTCGAGCAAGCTCTGAGGTAGCACTGCCCTTCCCGGGCTGCACCGAGTGCATCGAGTGAGTCCTTTTAATTCTGTGTCTCCTTGTCCTGGCTGATGTGCCTCGCCTCGTGCTCTTTGCCTTCACTCCCTCCTCACAGGGGTTATTTCCTGCGTGCTCTCACATAGAAGAGCTGGTTCAGCCCTGGGGGTTGTGCTGCCGTGTGGCCAGAGCCAGAGCCTCTTCTCCCTTCAGCTCCCTAAAAGCCAGGGCAGGCCCAGATAAGCCAAACAGTTTAAAGACACCAAACACGTTGGTTATTGAGAAATCTGAGATGTGAGCAGCCAGGCCAGGGGGTGAGGGGCATCGTCAGGGCGAGGAGAGGAGCCATCCACCTCTATGAGGACGAGGAATGGTGGAGAACCAAGAAACCAAGCCTGTACCTGATGCAGAGAAGGGAGAAACACGTGCGTGGGAGCCAGGTTGCAGCTTGGAGGATGGATGCTCGGAGATGCACGAGGCAGAAGGTAAAGCAGGCAAACCCCGGTGGCCGGAGCAGGCTTGGGCTGGGAGATCACCAGGTAAATGCAGGAACAAGGAGCGACAGATGGGAGCTGCTGCCGAGTGGCTGAGAACAAACAGTTCACCCAAGATCTAAGCAGTGGCCACCAACTGGCGTGGAGCTGGGGCTTCCAGGGTGAACACTCAGAAGCATTTTCTCCTTGGAGAGCCTCCCAGGCACCAATAGAGGTTAGGGGTGGACCTGCTGGAAAGCAGTTCTCAGGAGAAGGATCTGGCGGTCCTGGTGAACAGTAAACTATCCATGAGCCAGCAATGTGCCCTTGTCGCCAAGAGGGCAAATGGAATCCTGGGCTGCGTAGGGAAGAGTGTGGCCAGTAGGTCGAGGGAGGTCATTCTCCCCCTCTATTCTGCACTGGTGAGGCCACAACCGGAATACTGTGTCCAGTTCTGGGCTCCCCAGTTCAAGAGAGACAGGGAACTACTGGAAAGAGTCCAGCATAGGGCAACAAAGATGATGGAGGGATTGGAGCATCTCCCTGATGAGGAAAGGCTGAGAGAGCTGGGGCTCTTCAGCCTGGAGAAGAGAAGGCTGAGGGGAGACCTTATCAATGCTCACAAGTACCTAAAGGGTGGGTTGAAGGAGGATGGAGCGGGACTCTTTTCAGTGGTTCCCAGTGACAGGACGAGGGGCAATGGGCACAAGCTGGAACATGGGACGTTCCATTTAAATATAAGGAGAAACTTCTTTCCGGTGAGGGTGGCAGAGCCCTGGAACAGGCTGCCCAGGGAGGGTGTGGAGTCCCCTTCTCTGGAGATCTTCAAGACCCGCCTGGATGCCGTCCTGAGTGATGTGCTCTGGGCAGCCCTGCTTTGGCAGGGGGGTTGGACTAGATGATCTCTAGAGGTCCCTTCCAACTCCAACAATTCCGTGACTTCCATGATTCCATGAGATGAGTTGAGAGGTGGAATGAGACCATCAGATCCTGTGGGCAAACGTCATGCCACACTGGCACTGCCAGGCATGGCCATGAACCGTCCTTAAAGCAAGGAGGAGCTTTGGCAGAGCCATCTCCTCTCCTGGAGCAGAAAACTCCCCCTCACTGCTTTAAGCGGGGAGTGATTTTCGTTGCTGCAAGGTGTCAACAGGGACATCCCCCCTTGCTCTGGTGGCCTGAGAGGTTCAGATCATTCTGATGATTGAACAGAGCTTCGTGCTTTACCTTGGTGTCCCTAAGGCAGCTCTGGGCAAACAGTTTCACCGCCCTTTCCTTCCTGCTTCAGAATCCAAAGCGACACCTGAGCCACAGAGGTCACCAAGAGGAGAAAGTGACCCTCACCCTCGGTGGCAGCTCACCCTCAGGAGCCGGGCTGCGGAGGCGAAGCTGTCCCTGTCGCAGTGTGAACAGCTAAAAAGAGTTGTTTAGCTCCTTTTAGCAGCTAAAAGGAGCAAACGTGGTATCGCACAGTGCTCGAAGTGTAGATGACAGCAAAACACATGGAAGGGATGAGTTGCTAATATCACCGTTGGTTTGCTTCAACCAGGAAACTGGTGGTATTACTGGGTCTTTCCCTGTCTGCCTCCAGTGGGGTAACACAGTAGGATACACCCTCTTCGCCCCGCCACAACCTGGCTTCAAAACCCCAGGGCTTTTCTGGAGACAAACATTGAGCTGTTTTTCACTGCCTTTTGAGTTTTGGGCTATTTTGCCGTTGTTATTTTTGACATCTAGGAAACCTTTAATGCAAAGTGAAAGCCGAGATGTGTGTGCACGACTCCGTGGAGCTAAACAGCCATTAAGAAAGCAAAACCTGCGCGGAGCCTGTTCACCAGGCTCGCTCTCCACCTCCCGTACCCCCGGTATGGCGGTGGCTGCGGTGAAGGCACCGGTTTCCTGCAGGAACACACGCCACGACGCTCCCGTCTGACTTCCTCGGGTGCCAGCTGGTGCGTGGGCAGCGGGGAGACAGCTCGCAGGAACCGACCCAAAAACCTGCAGGGTTCAGTTACCCGCGTCGCCCTGCTGGCACCCAGGCAGAGAAACGTTCAAACCATCCGTAGTCACGCAAAGGGCTGATAAAATAGTTGTTCTGTGTCCTGGTAAGAAAAAAACGGGAGCTGGATTTTTTGCAATTTTTCCAACTCTGTGGATCTCGGCTCTCAGCAGCCAGCGCAGGGTGTGAGGGAAGACGATGGCTGCCGGCGTCGCTGCCGGACACAGTTCCTGCAGGTTTGCACAGGGAGCAGGGGAAGTGTTTCCAGCCCTGAAGCTTTGGCAGCACAGCCGCAGGTCTCGGGCAGACGAGCGCTTCGGGCCCCAGTGTCCCCCAGGACTTCTGCAGGCTCACAAGAGGCTGAGCTGGCTCGGAGCGGAGCCTGGGACACCTTACGGAATTGATGGTGGATTTAGGACCCTCTGCTGAAAAAATCTGGCTTGAGACTCCCTCTCCCGTTGGGAGGCTGAGCGGCAGCGCGGAGGAAGGTTGGCAGAGGCAAACTGGGAAACTGGCCTGGAAAGGGGCCACTTTCCTCCAGCACAGAGGATGAGAAGCAGCTCAGGGTGAGGACAGCCCTCCCCCTCAGTCCCAGCTTCTCAGGGGGCTTGTGTCCCCTCTCCAGCATGTGGGCAGTCCACCCCCTCTGTTCTCGTGTCCCCTCACGGTATGGGGATAGTCCACCCTTAGTTCTCATGTCCCCTCTCTAGTGAGGGGACAGTTCATCCCCTCAGTGCCCATGTTCCATCTCCAGGGTGGGGACAGTCCACCCCCGTGTGAAGGGCTCATGTCCCCACTCCAGTATGGGGATAGTCCATCTACTCAGGGCTCGTGCCCCTCTCTAATGTGGGGACAGTCCATCCCCTCAGGGCTCAGGTCCCTCTCTAATGAGGGGACAGTCCTTCTCCCCAGTTTTCATGTCCCCTCTCCAGTATGGGGACAGTCCATCCTGTCAGGGCACATGGGGACAGCCCATCCCCTCAGGGCTCAGGTCCCTTCTCCAGCGTGGGGACAGTCCATTCCCTCAGTTCTCGTGTCCCCTCTCCAGTGAGTGGACAATCCATCCCCTTTGTGGAGGGTTCATGTCCCCCCTCCAGTATCGGGACAGTCCATCTCCTCAGGGTTCTCGTCCCCTCTCTAATGAGGGGACAGTCCTTCTCCCCAGTTTTCATGTCCCCTCTCCAGTATGGAGACAGTCCATCCCGTCAGGGCACATGGGGACAGTCCATCCTCTCAGGGCTCGTGTCCCCTCTCCAATGTGAGGACAGTCCATCCCCTCAGTCCTCAGGTCCCTTCTCCGCTGTGGGGACAGTCCATTCCCTCAGTCCTCGTGTCCCCTCTCCAGTGTGAGGACAGGACCGTCTGCTCAGGGCTCACGTCCCCTCTCCAGGGGAACAGCCCTCAGTTCTCGTGTCCCCTCTCCAGCGTGGGCACAGTCCACCCCCTCAGTTCTCGCGTCCCCTCTCCAGCGAGGAGACAATCCATCCCCTGTGTGGCGTGTCTTTGCCGCCATGATGGACGACGAACCTGGGCGTAGGGGGGGGGGGGGGGGGGCTGTTGCCATGACAACGCCGCTCGACTCAGGCAGTGCGGCGGCCAGCCCCGCTCGAGGCGCATGCGCAGTACCGCCCTTGGGGGTCCTTTGTTGCGCCGCGGCGCGCCCGCGCCTGCGCAGTGGGGGTGACTTTGAGGGCGACGGTGGCGGCGGCGGGATGTTGAGCAAGTTGGTGGGGCCCCGTTACGTCCAGCTCCTCCAGAACTGGTGAGACCCGGTTTGGGGCTACCCGATCCATCCAGGGGCTTCTCCACAGTTAGGCTTGGGTGCGCGGTGGGGGCCGCGGCCTGCCCGGGGTCCACGGGACCGGCGGACGCCGGTCCCGTGGACCCCGGGCAGGCCGCGGCCCCCACCGCGCACCTAAGGGGCATGAAAGTGCTTCCCAACCCCTTTTCATTCCTCTCTGCCTCATTCTGCAACTCTGTGCTCCTTGTGAGGCCCGCTGACCGCAGCCCCGCGGGTTTGAAGGGCTGAGAGGAGCGATTTAAGGGGGAATGGGGGGGGGGGGGGGGGGAGTAGGGGGTGTCTCTCTCTTTCTCTTTGCCTGGCGGGGGTTTGGCCGAGGTGGATTTGGCCTCCGGGTTGCTCTGGCTGTCCTCAAAAGTGTTCCAGAGCCCTAAATGTTTGTCGCGGTGCCAGCGGGTGCCTCTTTGTGGGGTTGCATGAGGGCGAATGAAGTAGCCTGCGGGCCAGAGGAAAGGAGGTGTGAGTTATAGCAGTAGAATCGTTAAACAAATGTGTCTTTTCTTAACTCGGTAGTGCCCTTTTTAAATAAACACAAAGAGCTGGGGCTCCTTAGCCTGGAGAAGAGAAGGCTGAGGGGAGACCTTATCTAGGTTTACAAGTATCTAAAGGGTGGGTTGAAGAAGGATGGAGCCGGACTCTTTTCAGTCATTTCCAGTGATAGGACGAGAGGCAACGGGCACAAGCTGGAACATGGGAAGTTCCATTCAAATATGAGGAGAAACTTCTTTCCGGTGAGGGTGGCAGAGCCCTGGAACAGGCTGCCCAGGGAGGGTGTGGAGTCCCCTTCTTTGGAGATCTTCAAGACCCACCTGGATGCAGCCCTGAGTGATGTGCTCTGGGCAACCCTGCTTTAGCAGGGGAGTTGGACTGGATGATCTCTAGAGGTCCCTTCCAACTCTGGCAATTCCGTGATTCCATGAACCCTTTCCTGTAAAATATCTCCTGGGGACAAATACTTTTCTGTGCATGTGAGATTCTTTTAAGGTTTTCTGCCAAGCTTTTTTCTTAATTGAAATTACTTTCCTTAGCGATGAGCGTTCACCAGACCTTTCACAGTGGAGAATTGATGTTGTTCACTCACACGTGTGTGTGTGTGTGTGTGTGTCTGTGTCTCTTCTTTAGGACTCCCACCCTCATAACATGGGGTGGTGTAGCCGGTACTGGTTTAATATGGGTCACAGACTGGAAGCTGGTCCTTCAATATGTTCCCTACATTGGTGGCAAGTATAAAACTGAAGAATAAGCTTCCCTCTAATGGTAAGTTTTGTTTGTGCATCTCTTAGTGTTGCATTGACGTGACAGTTGGTGTGTCCTCTTTGTCCAGGGCACAATCATATTATTGGTCCAAAATAGAATTGCTCATTTTCATTGTTTAGGACTCTTTTTTTGTTTTATTATTATTATTTTTTATATGGGGCTTCACAGAGTGCCATAAGGATGAAATATTAATACGAATATGTTTTTTCCAGTGATTATTTTACAAGCAATGCATTTTTCACAATATGATGTGGTTTTTGAGAAGTCAGATCAAGGGTTCTGTGGTAATATGGAGCTTTTGACAGATCTGTTGATTTCTAAGCCTGGGCAAGATGGCTTCAAGCTCATGACTAGTTTTGTTGCTAGGCAAATTCAGACTTCTTTCAGCTCCTCATTACTGTAATTAAAAGTAAGCTGAATATTCAGAGCTGGTTAGTGCGTACCACAAATTCATTGGAAAATTGGCTTTCTGAACTTGTTGGGTTTTTTTCTTTCTTTAATTGCATATGAAATATGCTGCTGTGAATCTCCTGTACGACTGACCATCCGCAAGGACAGAGCAGCAATTAGACAATACCTTCTGTTGGGCCTCTAAATGTGTATTTGTGGAGCAGGGAGGCTCAGAACTTTTTTATTCTTTGCCACAGATGGGAAGATTTTTGTCTTGCATTAAAGGATGCTGACAGGAAAAGGTTCACAGAAAATGATATACATCTCAAGACTTGTGTTTTCCAGTCAGAACAACAGTTACATTCAAGTGTTGCTAAATGAAAGTAAAATACTTGCCTTGAAGCTACACAGTATTTTATAGGGAAATGGGCGAGTCTCGAAGTCGCAAAGCAAATCCCGTCGTCCTTTTGTAAGTGTCTTTTTCCAGACTTGTTGCAGTTTAAACAACTTACTGCATTTTCAAAATATGTATCACACGGTTCTGTGGTGTAACCAAAGGGTGAAAGAAGCTTTTCAGGAATGTCAGCTGCACTTGTAGAATCTCGAGTGACCGTAGATGTTTAAGGACAAGTCAGTGGAAAAGCTCTCAAGTCATGTAGAGGCAATTAAAATGCCCAGTAAAGGCTTTTTTTTTTTGCTTAAAAATTGTCTTAGCCAGTAGTAGGAACATGGATACGTTCCTGAGCCCACAGCGTATGTTCTCTGTTTTGAAGCGAGAGCTTTGATGTGTCATTGTGCATAAATCACCTGGAAAGATGATATTCCTCCACAGGAGTAGAGAAAGAGGAGGTTTTTATGGTGTCTGTGGTTCTTCCCAAAGAGATTTCGGGCCTGCGTTTTGCTGTGCCTGAGTCAGCTTCTGGAATGGAAACTTCTGGATTCTGGAGGCTTTTGTGATCTCTCTGTAGCGTTGGCTGCTGCAGCACTTTGCAGGAAGCACTGCTTAATCACTGCTTTGTGTTTATTGTAGGAAATGTATTGCTGGATAGAGTGTTTTGGAGCCATCCGTCCGAGACCCTGCTTTGAGGTGACCTTGAAATGCCCAATACAGATTCTGCAGCAGGTCCTGGTGTCCCCCCCTCTCTCTCCCATGAACAGTTGTGACCGCTTGGTTCTGAATAAATTTAACTTCACTGACCAGCCCACCAGTACTCACTCTTCTTCTGATCACTTTCACAGGAGATCTTGTCCTAACGGGAGTAATTTATAAACCTGATGTACAAAATAAACCAAGTGAATGATATCTTTGGGGTTTTTTTTTGTGTTGCCTTCTTAGTCTACGCTCTTTAGACTAAACTCCTGGTTTGATTTACGCCTTCAGCTTGTTTGAGTGTGTGTCCTAAGGAAGGCCTGTGTTTGCCTCTCCTTATGCAGTTCCTCAGGCAATGACTGCTGGGACTCTGGGTTTGATGAGCCTTTTGTTTGTTCCCTGGTAGTTGTTGCTCATAGCTCTTAATGCTGCTGTAGTTCTTGAACTATTCTTAGTGATGTGTTGATTTGAAGCTAACCATTTCTAGATCAGTAGCAACTGCAGACTCTTGCATGCAGTTAACTTTTCATAGCCAATACTGCAGAGTTTCACGGGAACAGAGATTCCTGGCATTTAGTGTAAAGCAAGGTTTTGTTTCTTTTTAACATCAATTTGTGGACCCCTTAAACTGTCCACCATTTTAAAGGAGTGTGTGCTGTCTGAAAACAGGCTAATTACAAGGAAAGGCTGAGGGACTTGGGTCTTTTTAGTCTGGAGAAGAGAAGGCTGAGGGGGGATCTGATCAATGTTTATAAATACTGAAAGGGCGGGTGTCAGGAGGATGGGGCCAGTCTGTTCTCAGTGGTGCCCAGGACAGGACAAGAGGAAATGGGCACAAACTTGAATATAAGAAGCTCCACCTAAACATGAGGAGGAACTTTTCCTGTGAGGGTGGCAGAGCCCTGGAACAGGCTGCCCAGAGAGGTGGTGGAGTCTCCTTCTCTGGAGACATTCCAAACCCGCCTGGACACGTTCCTGTGGGACCTGTTCTGGGTGACCCTGCTCTGGCAGGGGGTTGGAGGAGATGATCTCCAGAGGTCCCTTCCAACCCCGTATCATTCTGTGATTCTGTGTAATTAGCTTTTCTGGCTTCATCTAGGGGCTCAAGGAAGGCAGCCCACAAACCCTGGGAGGCTTTCCGTATACCGGGGTGAAAACCAGCGCTTTGGAGAGCTGCTCAATTACTTAATGTGGGTTTTGAGCAAGAAAAGAATATTTATCTATACTTCCTAGGTGTAGTTATATTTGTCAGCATAAAATCGTGATGAAAAAATCCGCTACCAGAGTCCTTTAGATGAAGAAGTTTTTAGCTGTTAGAAAAAGGAAGTAGAAGGATTATTCTTGATTTGGTCTCTTGTCGCTGAGCCACAGCAGCAGACTCGGACTCCACAGAGACCAGAATTTGCAAACAAACTTATCTCTGTGTGAGAACAGGATCACTGTTCTCTCTCTCTTCAGTGCCCAGTTTCATCTCGCTGTAATTTTTGACTGCAATGAAAGGTTTGAATCTCTTTAGGGAAAAATCTCAGTCATAGTAGGTGGGTGTCACCTTCAGGGCTGAAGCCTTATGAGTGATGTTTCTATGGAAAACTGTTGTAAAATGGTGACACTGCGCAGGACGCTTCAACTACTTATTTAGCAGAATAATTGCTTTAGCATTGCTTCATCAGCATCATTGCTAATTAACTGGGGGGGTAGGGAATATCATTTTCATGCAAAACTCTCTCTGCTGCCCAGCTACGTCCAATCGGATGGTACAGGAGCTTGTGGTGTAATGGGATAACGGTGCTATTCCCTCCCTTTGTCCCATTCCCCGGCTCCAGCAGCGCTCCTGAACTCCTCCCAAAAGGCCAAACCCACTGAGCCTTGAAATGCCGAGGATGTGGGTTTACCAACAGCAGCCCTATGCTATGGATAGGGATATTGATCCGATTTCATCCCAAGTACGCCTTGGAAGGGGATTTACATTAGCCCTTACTCACACGTCATCAGGGCTGTGAGCTCACACTTGAACAGTTAGAGTTCATTAGCTCTTACCTGTTAAACACGTCTAGACGGGGTGGGTTGAACACGCTGCTGCCTTCAGAAATGACCTAGTTCTGGCTCGTTTTGGGGGGGCGGATGAGCCTCTGTTCCCGCGGCTGGGAGTTCTTCAGAAGCCTTGACCTGAGGATCTGCCTGCGCTGCCCATCCTCTAAGGACCCTGGTGTCCCCAGGTGTCAGGCTGCTGCTCTGGTTACTGAGGGTTCTCTTTAGCAAAGCCCCAGCGAGCGCACTGTGCACAGCAGGTGAGATTAGAAGGTATTTAAAGGAGAAAACCACATTCAAAATCCCAACTGCCTGCACAGGCGGGTGCTGCAAGAGACACACGGGCTTTGGATTAGTTCACCCTTTGGCGGTTGTTCAGCTGCTTGTGTTTTCTGCAGCATTTCAAATGATGGCTTTTCTAATTAACCCTAGGATTAGCGTATAAATGATTTAATTTCTAGTACTTCTCCTTCAACAAGAGCAAGTGCTCTTCAGAAATACTCCATTAGAAATATCTTCTGCGTTCTTGGGCAAACTTTTAAAATTCAAATAATGACTGTTCAAGTGTCATGAGTGATCTTTGTAATTTTTAATATTCTAGCATTGCCTCTTTTCTAACGGTTAATTATTTTTCAGAATGAGCTAACCAAATGTCCCATACATTATATGAACAAATTAGTTACAAGACAACAACCTGGCAAGAGGAAAAGCTTCCCCGTCAAGACCCGGAGAGTTCCACTAGAGGGCACAGCGGCGGCCGTGCTCATGGGGCCTTGGGATCTACAGAAATCAAAAAGCACCTTCAGCTCTGGGTTAATGATGTGCCTCCAAAATCCGCCTCTAAGAAAAGGAAAGGGTTGAATTCCTGCCCTCCCCTCCTGAGCGTTTGGCCGTGCTGGCACCTCCGCTTGCATTTCAGCACGAAAGGGGTGAGTGGAGATGAGCCAGGGAGTCGTTATTCCAACCACCTCAGCCCTTGGTCATCTCCTGGACTCAGGACTTGGTCATCTCAGCTTCTGCCCCTCTGAAGAGCCTGGTCAGCTGGGTGCTCCTGCCCGGTCGGCTGGGTGCTCCCTGGCAAATCCTACTCCAAAATAAGCTCCTCTGGTGGGTCTGGGCTATTTGGCTGCAGAGCAGAAAGCTGTCAGCTAGAGTTATCAGCAGGGCTAAGTGGAAGAGTTTATTCTCTCAGGATATCCCATTGCTCGCTTCCATGGCTGACATCAACCGATTGGGGTGATTTTTGGATTATCTGCTAATTCTGGAACAACTCGGTCTCCTTTGCAGCTGCATCTGCTTTCAGCTGAAGGCAATCTCTGCACAGGCCTTACCCTCCACACCTTGGCAGCATTCCCAAAGGAGCACTGGAATATTTTCCCCTGGGCTCAAGAGATAATTTCTACCCAAACATTTTATGCAGTCCTGGGAGAGTAAACGTCTTCCCTCCTGCAAGCTCTTGCTGCACCGACTGTTGCTGCGGGCTTGAGGCTCAGTGGATGTTTAAGAGGTCACCATCCCCACCCCCAGCAGGATCCGCTCCCCAGCTTTCCCAGTTTAGTCTTTAAAAATGCCACTGAGGGAGATTTCACAGTCCCTCTGCGTGGTCTGTTTCTGTGCTTAACTGCTCAGTTTACAAGTTTGGAAAACAGAAGTTCTCTCCCCTCCTGCAACACAAGCCCAGTAATTCTTTTTCTTTCTATTACCACAGAATCACGTGGGGTTGGAAGGGCCCTCTGGAGATCATCTCCAACCCTCCTGCCAGAGCAGGGTCACCCGGAGCAGGTCCCACAGGAACGTGTCCAGGCGGGTTTTGAATGTCTCCAGAGAAGGAGACTCCACCACCTCTCTGGGCAGCCTGTGCCTCTGCCACCCAGAGGTGGCCTCTGCCACCCTCACAGGAAAGAAGTTCCTCCTCATGTTTAGATGGAACTTCCCATGTTCACATTTGTGTCTGTTACCTCTTGTCCTGTCCCTGGGCACCACTGAAAAAAGACCAGCCCCATCCTCCTGACACCCACCCTTTAAGTATTTATAGGCGTTGATCAGATCCCCCCTCAGTCTTCTCTTCTCCAGACTAAAAAGACCCAAGTCCCTCAGCCTCTCCTCCTAAAAGAGATGCTCCAGTCCCTCATCATCTCCGTAGCCCTCTGCTGTACCCTCTCCAGCAGTTCCCTGTCCTTCTTGAACTGGAGAGCCCAGAACTGGACCCAGTGCTCCAGATGGGGCCTCCCCAGGGCAGAGTAGAGGGGGGAGGATGACCTCCCTCCACCTGCTGGTCACACTCCTCCTGATGCACCCCAGGATGCCATTGGCCTTCTTGGCCACAAGGGCACACTGCTGGCTCATGGTCATCCTGTTGTCCACCAGGACTCCCAGGTCTTTCTCCTCAGTGCTGCTCTCCAGCAGGACACCCCCAGCCTGTCCTGGTGCAGGGGGTTATTTCTGCCCAGGTGCAGCACCTGACACTTGCCCTTGTTGAACCTCATCAGGTTCCTCTCTGCCCAACTCTCCAGCCTGTCCAGGTCTCACTGGATGGTGGCACAGCCTTCTGGTGTGTCAGCCACCCCTCCCAGTTTTGTATCATCAGCAAACTTGCTGAGGGTACATTCCATCCCTTCATCCAGGTCATTGATGAAAATATTGAAGAGGACTGGACCCAGTACTGACCCCTGGGGAACACCACTTGTTACGGAGCTCCAACTAGATTCTGTGCCCCTAATCACGACCCTCTGAGGGTCTGTCTTTCAGCCAGTTTTCAATCCACCTCACTGTCCATTCTTCTAACCCACGCTTCCTAAGCCTACCTAGGAGGATGCTGTGGGAGAAGCACATTTGAAGGCTACTGGGAGATCTCAGCTGCTTTCTCCAGACCAAACAACCCCGGTTCTTCCCTCACAGGTCACTGATGATTTTTCACTGCTCTCCTCTTGGCTGGGTTCCGCTCGCTCCCCATCGTTCCCAAAACCCGGCGTCCAAACGTGGACGGCGTCTTGCACCATCTCATTTCTTGGTGAAAGGTTCACGCCTTTCCGTGGCTTTGATTGAAATCGCGTTGGTGACCCGGCAGCGCCGCAGCCTCACCCCGACCACCTTCTGCTCCCGGTTTCCCCCTTTGCTCTGCGAAACGAGAGCAAACCGCATCACCCTGTGCCTCAGTTTCTCTCTGTGCACTTATTTCATTTTTAATCAAGAAGGCGTATTTCGGTAGGAGTTTGTGGTTAGAACGGGATGAATTTGGCTGAGTTGTGAGTTGTTTTTTTTTTCAAAAAAAAAAAAAAGGAGGGAAAGTGCATTTATGAATAACAACGTGGGTTTGATCAATATTGACAATTAGAACTTTTCTGATCTGTGTGTTGGGGATTGCAGGAAATGACAGCGGTGGCAGAGCGAGACGTTTCAGAGGTGTGAGCCCAGGAGACGATGTTAAACCAACAAACCCCAAACCGGTCCCTCGAGAGAGGGAGTGTCTTCAGGGCGGCAGAAAGCTCCGCACTGATTAAATTACAGATAAAATCCCCACTGTCGCTTATCTTAAATATAAAAATCTTTCTGTACAAAGCCAACACAGCCCAGCACCTACAGATGCAGCCAGTGCTTTGAAGCTGTTTTCAATTACTCCCCCCCGAGTCTGGACGATGTGCACCCCGAGGGTGGGGGACACTGGGTTTCTTCTCGCCCGCGTCTCGCGTCCTTCCTCTGCTCCCCGCTGCTTTCCGAATGAGGGAGGCTGAGACAAGTGAGAGAGCCCTGGTTTAAAAATAAAATAATAAGTAAAACTGCCGACAGCTTGTGGCACAGGCGTGGGCTGGAAGTTCGCACGGACTGAGTTTGGCGTCAGAACTGAGCGGTGGCCGGAGCTGCGGTCACATGTGTGACCAGGGTGTGATGGTGGCAGGGTCTGGGTGCGTTCCCGTGGACACTGCGGTTCCGAAGCCCGATGGTGATCTCTCGCCCAGGCAGGAATCTTACCAAAAACCTAGTATGTCATTCCTTCGTTAAGAGAAATCGAATTACAGAATTCACAGAATGATACGGGGTTGGAAGGGACTTCTGGAGATCATCTAGTCCAACCCCCTCCCAAAGAAGGTCCACCTAGAGCAGGTTGAATTCCTCTGGCTGGCCCTGGAAGGCAGGCTGCCCCCAGCGCCGAGCGTTTCGGCACGAGGAGACTATAAAGGTGAGGAACACCCAGAACAGAGGCGCTGGGTTTTACGTCACCAAACCCGGGTTTTGCAGGGGGGGGGATGTTAACCGGCAGCGGGAGGCAGACACCTCCCTCCCAGCAGTGCTGCAGTTGGGGATTTGCCCGTCTGTGAGAGGTTGCGGTTTATACTTTTTCCTGAAAAACTTTTCGTTGCTTTGTCTTCACACCACCTCCTCCAGAGCAGATTTGCCTCTTTCTTGGGTTTTTTTTTAGACTCACAGAGCAGTTTGGGTGGGAAGGGACCTTAAAGCCCCCCCAGTGCCACCCCCTGCCCTGGGCAGGGACACCTCCCACCAGACCAGGTTGCTCCAAGCCCCCTCCAACCTGGTCTTGAACCCCTCCAGGGATGGGGCAGCCACAGCTTCTCTGGGCAACCTGGGCCAGGCTCTCACCACCCTCACAGCAAAGAAGTTCTTCCCCACATCTCAGCTCTTTGTGGGGCTCATCTCAGCCCCACATCTCCCCTCTTTCAGTGTCAAACCCTTCCCCCTCCTCCTAGGGCTCCCCTCCCTCATCCAGAGTCCCTCCCCAGCTTTCCTGGAGCCCCTTGAGGGACTGGAAGGGGCTCCAAGGTCTCCCCGGAGCCTTCTCTTCTCCAGGCTGAACCCCCCCAACTCTCTCAGCCTGTCCTCCCAGCAGAGGGGCTCCAGCCCTCCCAGCATCTCCGTGGCCTCCTCTGGTCCCTCTCCAACAGCTCCATGTCCTTCTGCTGTTGGTGGCCCCAGAGCTGGAGGCAGCACTGGGGGGTGTCTCCCCAGAGCGGAGCAGAGGGGCAGAATCCCCCCCCTCGCCCTGCTGGCCACGCTGCTGGGGATGCAGCCCAGGGTGCGGGGGGTTTCTGGGCTCCAGCGCACGTTGAGGGGCGTGTGGAGCTTCTCACCCACCGACACCCCCAAGTCCTTCTCCTCAGGGCTGCTCTCCAGCCATTCTCCGCCCGGCCTGGGTCTGGGCTCTATTTTGGCTGGATCCCTTTGGATCACCGTCCCGGGGAAGGGCTGTGGACGCTGCTCGGAGCGGTGCAGCCCCGTGGCAGAACGGGCCGGTTCCCGTCTCCCGCGGCCGGTCCCACCGGGACCGTGGGCTCTCCCCGCCGGCGGGGCCATGTGCCCGCAGCCCCGGGTGGTCACGGGGCCGTGCCCGCTGTCGCGCTGTCGCCGTGTCGCGGTGCGGGGCCGGGGCTGCAGGGGGCGCGAGCGGGCGGGGCGGGGGTCGCGGGGCCGCCAGTGCGGCCGGGGCGGGCGCGGGGGGAAGATGCCCAAAGCGGCGCTGCCGGGACACCGGGGGGGACCGCGGCGACCGGCGCTGGGGTAAGGACGGGACGGGACGGGACGGGAGGATGCGGGAACGGGAGAGGAGGGGGGCCGGCTTCCCGCTGAGCGTGGCGGCGGGGAGGGACTATATCCCCGCGGCGTGCGCGGGCGGAGGGATCCGGCGGCGGCGGCGGGAAGGAGGGGAGGCGGAGCGGTTGGAAGGGGCGGGAGCGGAACCGCGGGGGCGGGCGGAGCGGAGCGGAGCGGGGAGGAGCGGGAGGGCCGCGGCGGAGCGCGGAGCGGCGGCAGGGCCCGGCGGGAGGCAGCGGGACGAGCCGCGGCCCCAGCGCCGCCTCCCGGGGGCGGGAGGACGGAAGAAGCGGCGGGAGGAGAGCGCGGCGGCCGGGAAGAGGCGGCGGAGGCGGCGGGCCGGGGCGGGCCGCCATGGAGCGGAAGAGGTGGGAGCGCTCGGAGGGAGCCCCGGGCCCGTGGAGGGGGGTCGGGGGGGAAGCGACCGCCCGGGGGGGGGCCGGGCCGGGCGGGGGGAGGCGGTGGTTCCGTCCGTCCGTCCGTTGCCACAGGTGGGGGCTGGCGGTGGGGCCAGCACCCGTAATCCGCACCGTCGGGGTCTCCGGGGGGGGGGCTCTGCCACCCCCCCCCCCCCCTCCCCCCCGCCTCAGTGACAGCCACCTGAGGCGATGAGCAGCGCGGGAGGGGGCAGTGGCCTTCCAGAGTGGCTTACGCCTGGGAAATACGGTCATTTTTTTTTTTAAATATCCAATAAATGGGGTGTTTGCGAAGTAGCCGGGGCACCGGCGAGAGCGGTTCCCCGCCGTCTGGGGGCTCTTTATATTAAGGAATTTGGGGCAGGGTGAAGGCAGAAGCATCCCCGGCGGCGGGTGCCGTGGAGCAGAGCCCGGGGGGGGTGGGGTGGGGGGAGGAGGCATTACCCCCCGTTTTGGGGGGGGGGAGCAGATGGTTGGGGAGCCGCTTGCTCCCGCAGGAGGTCTATTAATATCGCGGTGTGTCTCACAGGGCTGTAGGTGGGCCATATGGATCCTTCCTGCACCCATCGCAGCAGCCTCCCGGCGATCGGGGGCCGGGGCTGCGGGACGTGGGTCCCTCGGGAGACGTGGGTCCCTCGGGAGACGTGGGTCCCACGCACGAGCGTAGCATCAGTTCCCCAGGTGTCCTTACCCGCCCTTTCTCCTCGGCGAAACGTATGCGGTCGGCTTGTGCACGTGTTAGCTTTCATTTTATTCACTTATTTATTTATTTAATTTATTTTATTTTCTTTAAAAAAAAAAAAAAAATCAGGTTAGGGCTGTGAAAAAAGCCTGCTCTGCTCCGGGGAGTTGAACCGGCAAATAACCGTTCCCGAGAAACCTAAAGCTGGAAGTGCCGGCTCCGCCGCCGCGGCTGGGAGTCGAGGAAAGCCCACCGGCAGCAGCTGGAGCGGCTGAAAGGCTCCCAGTTTTTCCAAGAACTTATTTTATTTGTAAAGTTGCGGTCTCGGGGCCGAACTTAAAAAAGAGGGGAGGAGAGAGGATTAAGTAGCATATTTTTATTCCCGAGTTATAATGGATTTTTCCCTTTATATCATTTGGATAGAGATCAAAGGTATAATAGGGCCCTGCTGCGTTAATTTTTGGTTGCTGTTGCATTTTGCTTTACCTCGGAGTAGAAAAGACGTGGCTGGGGATTTATTAATACCTCGGCTATTTCTGCCTGGTGTTTACCCGGGTGATTTTTCGTTGGCCCACCCGGAACGTGGGGATGCTGTAGGTGTTTGTGGCAAATCGCGTGCCGGGTTTGGGAGCGAGCGCTCTCGTGTGCAATCAACCAGCCTTGAGAATTAACGATCGGCGGCAGGGGGGTGACAGTGACCGCTTCTCCCAACCATTTTTTTAGGGCTACTGAGCTTTCTTTTTGGAGTTTTCCTCCTGTCGCCCCGAGCGCCGGCAGCACCAAGGTTTCTGTCGAGTGTGAGCTCCGCTTCGGGCAGCGAGACACACGGGTTGTGCCGAGCTCCTTCAGCCCCATGAGATGTGGGTCTCGCAGCCCAATTGCTGGAAATTAAACCCTCCTTGAGGTGTAATTCCCCAGGGAGATTTTTACAAACACTCTAAAACCTGGCGCTTTTACCAGCTCTTGACTCTGCAGAATGGTTTTTAACTGGAGGGCGTTCTCTCGTCTGCCTGTGGCTTGAGAGTTGGGAAACCCAAGAGGGTCTCTGGCTGGCGTGGTGGGGCTCGTGGGCCAAATTCGGAGCGAGCAGGAGGGGTGCAGGGACGTGGGATTTTGGGAAGGATTGGGGAAGGATCCAGGAAGGCGTATCGGGGATTTTGTGATAGTGGCGGGTTGTCTTTGAGAGAGTTTTGGCTACAAAGGCTCTGTTCAAACTCAGTGGTCTCACCTGGGGGAAGGAGAATTCAGCGCTGCTTTGCGTGGCTTTGCTTCACGGCATTTTTCTGCTGAAGGTTTGATGGCCAAGTGTCTGAGAAGTTTGGGATCGCTGCTTGTCTCTGCTTCGAGGAGTTGCTGACACCGCTGTCTGCAAAACTTAACAGATCTCTTGGGTGAAGCTGATTTTGCTGTGAATTTCTTACTTATGCAGCGCCTGTGTAAAAAGTGGAGGAAAAGGTTTTTAATGCCCCCTCCAAGTATATTATGGTCTGTTTAACTCCTCCCCCCCCCCCAAAAAAAAAAAAAGTGTGCAGGAGAATGCTTTTAGTGAGAACACACTTGGCTCTTTCTGGTTGTTCTGTTTTACCTGCAGCTCCCCAGGGAAGCTCTCCCGATGCTTGAGATGAGCCTTATAAAAATGACTGGTTCTGTCTGGGCTCCTCTCTGTGTTACGGGACTGCGCTCGGGTTCTTGTTTGGTGCTGAGGTGCTTCTGGAAACTGGGAGAAATTTTGTGTGTATCAAAGTTGGGGGTTTTTGAGAGGTTTTTTTTGTGGTTGGAGCCCAAGTTACTGAACAAAGAGAAGCCGGTTGCCCCGTGGGGCAGGGAGCATCCCTTACACCCTGCCCCTGGCACAAAAATGCTGCTTGGGCCAGCTTGGTCTCCTAGGGCTGGCGGGATGAGGAGATGCCACCACATGGACGGGTGAGGACGTGGGGTGGGTTATGGCAGCTGGAGGAGCCGCTCTTGGTTTTTCATACCAGTGAGAGCCACCAGCGTCTCCGTGCTGGCCTGTGCCGGGGCAACCGAGTTGTCCGAGTGTGGGACTGCCGAGGTGCGGATGCTGCAGCCAGGGATAACGTGAAGGTGCTGGAGAGATGGGGACTCGTGGTGGCAGCCAGGGAGGTGTCCTGGCACACGCGTCTCTCCCTAGGAAGTGGTGTCGGGGGGGTGCAGCCCCCCAAGGACCCCTGGCCTGGAGCAGAGCTGGGGTGAGAAGTGGAGCTGGGGTGGGCTGTGACTCCCCAGCCCCGCGCAGGAGGGAGCACCGTTGCGACGGAGAAGGAAAAACATTTTTACATTATCCCCGTGGCCCCCCCACCGAGGAAATGAGGCTTTGGGCATATGCCATCGATCGCCCTTTTTACCTAGATTATTCCTGTCTCCGTTTCTTTAAAATGCAGGCGACGCCTGGGTTTGCTCAGGGTTGGTTTTTGGGGGGTTTTTTTGGGTCTTTTGTCCCTTAGCTCTTCAACTTGTGCAGAGGCTTCATGGGGAGAGCGGAGGGGAGGAGACTCGGGTAATGAGGGAGGAGGGCCCGGCCCTGCAGCCGCTCTCTCCTTAAGAATATAAGGCAGGAAACAAAGGGTGGCTGCACATGGAGAGCAGCGGGCACCTGGCAGCCTTGGCCCTTCAATGGGCTGCCAGCGTTGGGCTTCATCCCCCAAAATTCGGAATAACAAGCCGGAGCGGCTCGGGTTTGGTCCCAGCACCCTCCGTCCGCTCCCGGCCGGGTTTGTGAGTGCCGGGGCCAGGCAGATAATTCCCCGGAGCTTTTGAGGGACAGGCATGTAAAACGGTTTGCAACTTTACGGTTGCCTCGCTTTTCATAACCCGAAGTGGGAAAGACTTTAACTGGGGAGCCCAGCGCTCGCAGTGTCGGGCTTATTTAGAAGAGATGGGGTTTCGCGGCTTTTGGACCAAGATGTCTCTTTTCTGGGTCTCTTCAGAGTCTTTGTGTATGGAAAACAGGAGCGCAGAGCAAAGCTCAGCCTCTGGAGTGGAAGGGGATACGTTTCAGGGTATTTAAGGGGCACACAAGCGTTTTAGCGGTGTTCAGAATTCGCAGATGCTGCTTTACTGTTCCTGTGCCTTGTGACGTGCCGCAGACAGTCCCGCTGCCGAAGTTTCGTAGTTGTTTTGGCTGCTGGTTTTTTTTTTTTCCTTTTTTTTTTTTTTTTAAATTTTATTTGTTTGTTTCCCCCTCTCTGGCCCTCTCAGGTGTCTGTAGGTGCCCTCCGTGGCTGTGTCCTACCAAGTGTGCTCCTCCCAGAAGGACCCCGGGAGCCCCAGAGCAGCCCAGCACCCCCTCTCTGTGTCTACTGTCACCTTTGAGCTGTAGCTTTGTCCCCCCTCTGCTCTTGCCCCGGAGAGCCTCGCTACGGTATTGCCTTTTTCAAGACATAATCAGAATAAAAGTTTTTTCTTCTGAACATTTCAGTGCCTTTCCTTTGGGCCAAGCTTCCCCGGGAAGAGACAGGACCCTGAGTCATTTCAGGTGGGTTTTTTTTTTTCACTTTTGTGTGGACTTTGAGCCGTTTTTCAGATCTATTGTAATATTACTACAACAGATACTAAACAAAAAAAAAAGTTGAAGGGCCGTGTTCATTTAAAATACCGTCTCCGAGTTTATCTGTCTCTGTTGTTCTGGAAGTTACACTCTGCTTCTAAGTGCACAATTCACTGTAATGTATTATTTTTTTAAATTATTAAGACACTAAACCGTAAATTGGAGCTGTGGAGCTTGGAAGAGGAATCAGTGTCACGTTCTTCATACAGTAGGAGTTCCTCTTCTTGGCTTCACTGATGGCAGCGATGGCTCTGGCCTGAAAGCTGCTGAAGCTTGTTATTCCTCTCTCTGGATTGAGGGGTGTAACTCCCTTTAAACTTCTAAAAATCGGCTTCATATTTGAGTCTGGACCCAGTCTCTGCTTTTGCCTGCTTATTCCTCCTCTCTGTGTCATCTTCTGGCCTGAGTGTTTGTGTAGCTCCGGAGTGAACTGGTCCAGCCGAGGAATAACCAGTGATGAAGTGTTTCCTCCTCTTCTCTCTCCCCTCTAAAGATGGATTATTTCCCCCATCTGGTAACTGGGTATTTACATGAACGCTTTCGTGCCCAGGCAGTGGTGGGTGGGGAGCAGATACAGGGCAGGATAAGCAGCTTGGGAGCAGTCGGGGCCAGGGGCTTCCTAAGCAGATGCTGTGGGGGGTGACCACAACCTTTCGCTCCTCTGAGAGCCTTTTTACAGATTTCAGTTTTAGTGCGATTCATATTAACCGTGTCTCAGTTCTTGGGGAGCTTTTAATGCTTTGGTTCTTTCTGTTTGATTTTTTTTTTTAAATCTTATTTTTTTGCATACACAGTCTGACAAACTAATTGGTTTGCCACTGTCCCATACTAGAAATCATAGAATTATCGAAACCAGAATCACGGACTGGTTTGGGTTGGAAGGGACCTTAAAGCCCACCCAGTGCCACCCCCTGCCCTGGGCAGGGACACCTCCCACCAGACCAGGTTGCCCAAAGCCCCCTCCAACCTGGCCTTGAACCCCTCCAGGGATGGGGCAGCCACAGCTTCTCTGGGCAACCTGGGCCAGGCTCTCACCACCCTCAGAGTATAATTTTATGCTTATCCTATTTTTTCAGACCTTTTCCCTAATAAAGGCTTCAGGGAAGCAGATAATGTGATGAAAAGAGGCTTTTTTTCTTTGATAAGACCCCAGAGAGGTTGTTAGTATCTTCCCAGTGTGACACCAGCAGGGTCTATGCTGAAATATTTTAGCTGAATATTTTAACTGCAATAGTTAGTTAGTAATACTTCTTTCCTTTCATCCTGTGACAACTTTATTATTTCAAGTTATTCTTGGCCTTCAAGTAGAAACTTTGCTACAAGTAGCCTGCATTTCTGCCTTTAGGAATAACAGAAGGTGACTTTGATTAAAGAGCCCCAACTGTCCTCAGAAAGCGTTTGAACCTTGTTGGTGTTGATTTATCTCCGGCAGGTTTGAGTTGTGTTGACCCCACTTCTCGGTAAAAAAAAAGAAAAAAACAGGGTCTCTGGTCATCTCGAGTTCAACGCTTGGCTGTTGTGAAGCTGCTTTGAATTGAGTCATTGGACTCTCGGGTGCCACCGCTGCCTACGATGGGCAGCCAGTTAGTGAGGGCTCCTGGGATGTGACCTTACGCGGAATCATTTCGGTTGGAAAAGACCCTTGAGATCATCAAGCCCAACTGTAAACCCAACACTTCATCTGCATGGAGAGCGGAGGGGATTTGTAGGCTAGGGAGGAGATTGTCCTGCTTCCGTGCAATATCGCTGAAAAAAGGTTCTACCACTACCAACAGCTCTTAAAAAGAAGAAAATGGATAAATAGAGGTGGTAACTGGCATTTTTGATCTTAAAATGCCTTACACCCAACCAGCCCATGTTTAGCATGATAGGTGTCTGCGGAGTGAGCTTCCACCAGATGGGTACTAAGAGTGAATATGCGAGATGCAGAAAACCAGAAATGAGAGAAATTAAGGGAATAAAGAGGCATTGTTATGATACTGAATGAGAATGTGAAAAATACTTTGTGGTTATTGTCTGTGAAGTTCTGCGCTGCACTCAGAACACATTGACTTATTTTTGCCTTATGCATAAAAACATAAAAGGTATTATTTAAAGAACCACCACCAACAAGGAGGAGTTGGGGTAATCTGTGCCTGCTCGCCAGGTTGTAGTCTTTCATGTGAAACCAGGTGTTTCTAAAGAATCTCTTTTCAGAAGAATCTCTCTTCTGTTTTGCCTTTAAAGGAAAGTTTTCCAAAGTTTTGACCCTTATCTTTGCATGGTTTAAGCTTTGTAATTCTTTGCTTTGCAGCTCCTCAGCAGTTACCTTCTGTTCTTTCCCCTTGCTGCTGTCTAACCCTGAAGTTAAGTGTTCAGATCTGCCAAAAGCTTGTAGTCAAACCCGAATGTGCTTTCCAGGGAGGGGGGGAAGGAGCCCAAGGAGGGTGTTTGATCAAACATCACACTCCTGAGAGAAGAAATCATGCTTAAAAACGGGCATTTATTATTTGAGACAACTGAGGGATAAGTCCATCAGCGCTGGTATCTCCCATGGTGTGAACTATGCTCTGTTCATTTATACCTGGTCCAAATCTTCCTCTTTACCTATAAAAACATTTTAACATGGTCTGCACTTAATTTGTCTCTTCCCCAGTAATCATGAGGAGGAGTTGATACGAAAGCAATAACGTCCAGTTAGACTTCAGTGTGAGCTTCGTTCGTGGAAGCTCAGCTCGTGGCGTTTTTCATGAAGGAAATAAAACCTGAGTTGCAGCGAGCACTGGTATCGAAGTCCAGTGGGTTTTAATTTTCCTCCTTGTTTCTTTTCTGTGGTTTTTTTTGTTTGTTTGTTTCAGCCCGAGTGGTAAGAAGTTCCGAAGCAAGCCCCAGCTGGCCCGCTACCTGGGGAGCTCCATGGACCTCAGCACTTTTGACTTCCGCACGGGGAAAATGCTGATGAATAAGATGAACAAGAACAGGCAGAGGATGCGCTACGACTGTTCCAACCAAGCCAAAGTAAGACCAAGATGCAGCGGCGGCTTTCTCCTTTCCATCTGCTGCTCTGCTGGCCAGGCCGTCTCTCAGAGCAATGTCTGTGCTAGCGTCAAAATCGGGCATTTTGTAATTAATGTGTGAAGCTGGAGTTGTGTGAGATAACGGCATCTCCGTTACAGGGTGTTGGACAAATGCTGCCATTCCCCGATTCTTCCAGGGTGCCGGTACCGTGGCAGAACATTGTGGTGCTGCTGGATCTCTGTTTGGAGGGGCTGAGGCAGAGCTGGCATCTTTCTTTCTCTGTGAGGTCGCCTTCTCTGGCATGGTCTCCTTCAGAGCCCCCCGTCTCCAGCCAACTCCTGTGGCTCCGCTCCCCTCTGGGGTTCAGTTTTGGGGGTGGAGGGAAAAGCAGGGATGGCTGGAGCCGTGCTGGAGTCTCGGCTTTGGGATTGACCTAAGGAGGGGACACATTTGGGGCAAAAAGCTGGAGAGACAAGAGGGTGGCAAGGCCTCTTTGTAGAACAAAATAAAGAGTCTGTTTTTAGCATCTGGTAATTTTGACCATTAAGGTTTAGTGAAGGTTACAGCGACGTTGATATGCTGCCTGTCTGGATACATCGGCTCAAGTTGTTCTTAACTGTATTCATCAGATGCTAAAATCTTTTTCGGAACCCAAAAGCTTATATCTATGCACCTAAACATTAAATATGGAAAATAATGCTTATTTTCTAAATATGTCAACCTGTCCCGAATCATCGTCATCAGAGCGACCGGAACATTTGCTCGGCACAAGGTGCCACGTTGATTTTTGAAAAGAAAGATGCCTTGCTGCAGAGACCCAGGATAACACCCATCTCATCGGCTAAAAATTCCACCCAAACCTTTCAATAAATGTATGAATTGGCTTATAAATGGATTAGCACTCAGATAATTCAGAATTCTATTTGTCCTGAATACATCTTTTCTACATCTCATGAATAAATATGTTAAGCAGCCGTGGTGTCTGCATCCTGGAGAACAAAGTGTGTCCTACAGCCATTTCAAGGCTCGCTCGTTGGATCTCGGGGACGAGGAACGGTCTTTCTGTGTTCCCACTGACATAAAATGCCGTCCTGTGGTGAGAACTTAATTGCGATGAGCTCCTTTTAAAAGCTGAGTTTTGTTAAGAACCGAAGGTAAAAAAAAAAAGCCATCAAGGTTCCAGCTGCATTGATTTGCTTATTGGTGTCCACAACTGGATTTAAATGGAACGGTTTAGAATGGTTTCTGGAGTCATAAAACAGTCTCTAAATCCCGCTTCAGGATTTTTCTAATTATTACAGACATTGTGCCGAAATCTTCTGGTTTAGTGATCTGCAGGTGGCTCGTCAAAGTGCAGATGTAGTGTTCTGACTCCTGACTTCTGTCAAAATTGAGATAAAACCATTGTGCATAAACTAGAGTGAGAGGAGACTGGTATGTTAAGTAAAACGTGAAGGAGTAGAAAACTTAGTTTAACTTTGATACATCTAAGGCAAGATTTGGATGTAATTACACATTCTTAGCAGTCTAACTCGTATAGCTTGAGATCAGACAATTTTTTGAGTCCATGAGCTCTTCTTTTCCCCACTGTACGTATCTATGTAGTAGCACTTTAGAAAATTGAAAATACTTGTGGTTTTTTTTTTTCCCCCACCCTCCTTCTGTTTGAAATTTGCAGGGCAAGCCCGATCTGAACACAGCGCTGCCCGTCCGACAGACGGCCTCCATATTCAAGCAGCCCGTCACCAAGATCACAAACCATCCCAGCAACAAGGTGAAGAGCGACCCTCAGAAAGCCGTGGACCAGCCCCGGCAGGTGAGGCTTCGGGCTTGGGAGAAACTCCTGGGTTTGCTGCTGGAGGGGGGTGGGTCCCAAAATAAACCGCTTTAATTTTGTGATGCTGAACAAACAGTCCGTGGCAGTTTGAAGTCTCTGATTTTTCAGAAACAGTAACTTACGGTGCTCCCAGCTTTTGAAATCCCAACAAAACCCATTTCTGATATATATTTAATATATATTTTTATATATATATTCCATATATATTTAATATGCTGCCTGAACTGCTTTATAACCAGGCTCCAGCCTTTGTTTGGATTACAATTCTGTTGTAGTTAAGCCTTCGTTTCCTTAATGCTGAAATTAAGTATTATCTACAAATTTCGACAGACACCATAACCGCTTCAGGGGACATTTGCATTGTAATTAGAGTCACTGTCAAACGTTCCAGTTGTAGAAGAATTCTGTGTTTTGAGACATCCCCGTCTGGGCACAGACCACGTACAAGGAGGTGTTTGTGATGCAGCGCGAGGGATGGTGCAACCTTCAGATGCGTTTATCATTCGTAGTTAACCCTACCTGTAGGAATAAGGTCATAAATTCACTTGGAATGTCATTATTAATACGAAATCAACATGTTTTTCTTACCGTACTGTGCATTTGCAAACAAGAGAATACACCAAAATTAAAGGAAATCTTTCAGCTTATTTTTGTCTGGTGAAAGGACGCAAAAGGTGTGCTTGGGACGAGCGTGGCTTTGAAGCTGGGCACGGGTGAAATGAGATGTTCCTGTTCAAAGCAGCCTTTGGAATGTCATTAACGTCACCCGGCGCTGGCAGCCTCCGCAGAGCTCACATGGGGACGCCGCGAATGCTCCCCTGTAGCGAGTCCATCTTTATGCCTTCTGGAAACGAGATGTTCGGCTTCGTTAGTCTGTTCAGGTGCCGTCATCGGTATCAATTATCAGTGCATTTTAAACTCTTGCAGGGCTGGTGGAATTAAAATGTATCATTCCAAGAGGGAAAGGGATTTCAATAAAATTTAAAAATACCTTTATAAACTACCCACCTCACACCGAAAACCTTTTCTGCAAACTTAAAAACTGCCTTTCTGAAGAGTTAGATTCTGTTTGAAACGCATTTGGGGGGTTTCTCTGGTGCTTGGGGTTTTGTGGTGGTGGGGTTTTTTTTTAAGCGGGTTGGTAGGGTTTTCGCGTGGTTTGCTGAGGAAGCAGAGCGTGTGTGTTCATAGTGTTGTTGCTATTCCTGTTAACCCCTTGGCCAGCTTAGACCATAAAAGAGGACACTAAAGATATGACATTGATGTGCAAAACACTGGGCTGGAGAGAGATTTGTGTGTGTGTACTTATAAAAAATACGTACACTGTATGTATAATATAAATACATATATTGCTTTATATATTTCATTTTCATAGAATTGTAGAATGGTTTAGGCTAAAGCCCACCCAGTGCCACCCCCTGCCCTGGGCAGGGACACCTCCCACTAGACCAGGTTGCTCCAAGCCCCCTCCAACCTGGCCTTGAACCCCTCCAGGGATGGGGCAGCCACAGCTTCTCTGGGCAACCTGGGCCAGGCTCTCACCACCCTCACAGCAAAGAAGTTCTTCTTGAGATCGAATTAGAAGGAGTGAAAATATCTGTCCTTGGAAGAAAAGAAAGCCTTTTCCAAGGAATCCTAGAATCATCTAGGTTGGAAGGGACCTTTAAGATCATCCAGTCCAACCATCAACCTAACTCTGATTAAAAAAAAAAAAAAAACACAAACAATACAAAAGAACGCCCCCCCCAATCACTAACCCATGTCTCTCAGCACTATGTCAACCCGTCTTTTGAATCCCTCCAGGGATGGTGCCCCAACCACTTCCCTGGGCAGCCCATTCCAAGGCTTAATAACCCTTTCAGTGTAAAAATTATTCCTAATCTCCAATCTGAACCTCCCCTGGGACAACTTGAGGCCGTTTCCTCTTGTCCCATCGCCTGTTCCTTGGGAGAAGAGACAAGTCCCTGCCTCTCTACAGTCATGTCGGGACAGAGCGGTGGGGCTGGTTGGCGATGAGGGTTGTTCCCTGCCATCAGATGTGGCAGATCCCTGTTAATCGTAAATACGATATAAAATTGCCTGCAGCCGCGTTCTTCCCTCTCCCGACAGTCAGCACTGAGAAGAAGCAGGTGCTTCGTGTAGTTGTCAATTCCATTGCTCTGCTTTGTGCCAATAAACACTTCCTTTTGATGTCAGCTCTTCTGGGAGAAGAAATTAAGTGGGCTGAATGCTTTCGACATTGCGGAGGAGCTGGTGAAAACAATGGACCTTCCGAAAGGTTTACAAGGTAATTGGGGTCTGCCCTGAATTCCGGGGGGGGGGGGTGGGGGGGCATTTTGATACCAATCAGCCGTGACCTGAAGGTGCCGTGTCTGATCCTCTCCTTCTCCAGTGGTCCCCAGTGCTGTGGAGCATTCCAGCTTAACGAGGAGCTGTTAGTGCCCTGCCTGGGTGGCTCCCTGCCCTGCGTCCCGAGGGGACACTGAAGCAAAGCTTCTTGACTCTTTTTTTTTGTTTGTTTGTTTGTTTTTATTTTCCAGAAGCAGAATGGGAACAGCTTCCGTGCCCAATTGGTTTGGTTTTTTTGTTGTTTATTTTTGTGTAACAGAATGAGGAATTGATCTAGGCTTAAATAACCTCGGAGAGAGTTGTAGAGGACTCGAGTGTTTAAGACTGAGATTTATGCTGTGTTGGCTTTCTAAATGACAGTTGGTGCGTTCCCATTAAAATTTAAATGATGCCTGTCGTCCTGATTCGCTGTCTTTTGCCTCGTGTGATGCTGATTGTCGCCTCTCCTCCCTCTGGCAGGGGTTGGACCGGGTTGCACCGATGAGACCCTCCTCTCGGCCATCGCCAGTGCCCTGCACACCAGCACCATGCCCATCACCGGGCAGCTCTCTGCCGCCGTGGAGAAGAATCCCGGGGTTTGGCTGAACACATCCCAGCCGCTCTGCAAAGCCTTTATGGTGACAGATGAAGACATTAGGTATTAATTGCAAATATCACGTACTGTCTTGGAATGAGGTTTCTTGTGGTAAAACAGCAACGCCCCTGCGCTTTTTAAATTTTATTTTTTCAATGGAAACTTTAAATACGGAATCACAGACTGGTTTGGGTTGGAAGGGACCTTAAAGAATACCCCTTAAAGTGCCACCCCCTGCCCTGGGCAGGGACACCTCCCACCAGACCAGGTTGCTCCAAGCCCCCTCCAACCTGGCCTTGAACCCCTCCAGGGATGGGGCAGCCACAGCTTCTCTGGGCAACCTGGGCCAGGCTCTCACCACCCTCACAGCAAAGAAGTTCTTCCCCAGATCTCATCTCAATCTCCCCTCTTTCAGTTTAAAACCATTCCCCCCTCCTCCTAGGGCTCCCCTCCCTCATCCAGAGTCCCTCCCCAGCTTTCCTGGAGCCCCTTGAGGGACTGGAAGGGGCTCCAAGGTCTCCCCGGAGCCTTCTCTTCTCCAGGCTGAACCCCCCCAACTCTCCATATCTGACAAAGCACTGTGACTTGCTGAGTTATTTTAAGTGCTTCTTTAATCAGTAGAGTAGAAAAAAAAATGTTACACGAAGCTGTTGTTTATAACATGATGATTTCCTCTGCCTGAGATGGAATAGAGGTCCCGTGAGCCACGAATTGTTGATCACTTCTTTGCTTTACTATGACTTTACCAGAAAAGGAGCTGTAAAATTGAAGGTTGTGACTCAAAAGGAGAATGAGCAGAAAGATTGAAGTGGTCAGAGGTTTAATTTTCTCCAGTCTCATTTTCGGAAAGCTGAGCAGGGCAGGCTGACTTTTTCTTGTTTATATTAATATTAGTACTAGGAACTACAAATAAAATAAGTAAGTCTTGAGTCAGCTCCTAGATGAGGCAAATTTGAGCCCAAATTAAAAATGGTGCAATCAATGCTGAGGACTTGTAATAGAAAATATCGGACAACTTTTTAAAGTGTTTCTTTCAGCTTCACTTATACTATAATTCCAGGCAATTGTTTTACAAGGCAGCTCTTACAGAGGTCTTTTCAAAGCCGTGTTTGTCTGTCTGACCTCCTGGAGGAGGAATTTAAGGTTCCCTTCGCTTGGGAGAAGCAAATTTAGGGATTAATGTCATTCTTCGTTAATTTGGGGCAGGAAGCAAGAGGAGCTGGTGCAGCAGGTGCGGAAGAGGCTGGAGGAGGCCCTGATGGCCGACATGCTCGCCCACGTGGAGGAAATAGCAAGAGATGGAGAAGCTCCTTCAGAGAAAGAAGGAGGGGAGGAAGAAGGAGAAGAGGAAGAGGAGGAGGAGGAGCAGGACCATGACCAGGAGATGGAGAATGTATAGTCCAGGTAACGGGACAGCATCCTTTCTCACCTTAAACTCTACTTCGTTGAAGGCAGAAATGTTTTCGGGAGGAATCTTAGTATATATTTTGAGTAATTTTTACTTTTTAGCATGGACATGTAAAGGTGTGGGAGCCGTGCTTTCAGGAAATAATCCAATATTTTGATGGATGTGGTGTCTGGTGAGTGTCACAGAGCGCTCTGCGCTTCATGTCTGTGTCAGGTGGGCTAAGTGTGTCACCAGAACGTGTGTGTAAGTGCTTGAAGGGTTTTGTCTTGAAAGCGGATCAGTTCTTAAAAATTTGTCTTGTGATGTTAACTTCTCCCCCCTATTTATTTATTTATTACTTTCTACCACCGTGGACAGAAAGGACAGCAGCCATCTGATGGACTCGATTTCTTCCCCCCACCTGCCTTTTTCTCTCACTTTTGCATTTTTAGTACCCATTTTCTTGCAGGGTATATTAGAAGGCACGTTTGTGGATTTTTTAAATAATATTTTAAATATTATTTTAAAGAATTTTTTAAAAAAATAATATTTGCAGAAAGTTAGAAAAAGGCAACTCAACCATCAAAAGATGAAAACTTGCTAAAAACCTTTATATGTGGTGGGAATTGATAAACCGAAAGTAACAGAAGAACGTATATCTTAGAAATTCTGAAACATCTGAAAAGTTGAAGGTCGTGTAACAGCAGCAACTACAGGATTCACAGAAACGTGCCTTTACATCGTGCAGCCCTTAAAAGTACCACCGAGGGCTCGCTGCTGCTTTTCAGGCACACGTCTGACTTCCCCTCGTGCGGTGGAACTTCTTAAAGGTGCAACTAGAAATATTTTTTACTGACTTGTAAACCCAAATAGCTCCGAATAATGAATCGTTACTGTGAAGCGATGCAGAAAAAAGCAGATATTTAAGGGCCAGGTCACCACACACCAGTAAATGCTGTGTGTTGGGAAGGGTGGAGACACCGCAGCGAGTGGTGGAGCTGGGCTGTTCCTCGCTGTGTCCCTTTGATGTCACCTCGGCTGGGAGCACCGTGTACCCTGAGCGGGGCTCACGCAGCGAGATGAAGGGCAAGGTGAAGCCAGAGAAGGGACACGAAGCTGGTGAGGGGTCTGGAGCACAAGTCTTGTGAGGAGAGGCTGAGGGAGCTGGGGGTGTTCAGCCTGGAGAAAAGGAGGCTGAGGGGAGACCTTCTCGCTCTCTACAACTCCCTGAAAGGAGGGTGTAGCCAGGGGGGGTCGGTCTCTTCTTCCAAGGAACAGGCGATAGGACAAGAGGAAACGGCCTCAAGTTGTCCCAGGGGAGGTTTAGGATGGATATTAGGAACAATTTTTACACCGAAAGGGTTATTAAGCCTTGGAATGGGCTGCCCAGGGAAGGGGTTGAGGCACCATCCCTGGAGGGATTCAAAAGACGGGTTGACATAGTGCTGAGAGACATGGTTTAGTGATGTTTTTTATCAGAGTTAGTTGATGGTTGGACTGGATGATCTTAAAGGTCCCTTCCAACCTTCCAATTATATGAAAACAGAACTTGCCGATTTTAATTTTTGATCATTCTAAGTTTTAGCCTGAGAAAAGCAATTAGTGTTCTGTCACTGAACTAGGGTAGGCAACGCGCTGGGTGCTTCATTATGCAGAGCCTGGGAGGCAAGAATCATTGGGAATGTGGAGGGGGAAAAAAAAGACTTTTTTAGGATGAATAGCAGAAGAAAAGCCCCTTTGGAGGGAGTGGTAGCTGTATTTTGGGTAGAAGGAAGAGAGTTTTGTGTTAAGCAATGCTTCAAGCTGGAAGGTTGATTATGACATGAAATCTGTTTGGCCTTTGGGAAATCCCATCTTCTATCCGGGCGCTATTTTCCTGTTTTCCCACCTCACTAACGGTACCTTTATTTGGACAGTGAATATCTCACGTTCCTGTCTGCTACAGGTCTGGCAACAGCAAAGAACCAGAGCAAACGTTCTGAAGGTGAAAACCAGGAGATAACGAAATGGATCTGTTATGGCTTTATTCTTTTAAGGGCTCACTTGCTATAAAGATCAAAAAAAAAAAGTTCTTATTGACTTACAAGGTCTTTTTTTTCTCTTTCTTCTAGGGAGTTCCATCTAAGAATTCCCAGTATAAACCCTATCAGCAGGGTCAGCACAACAATTTTCAAAGCCAAGAGTGTCTGCGAAGCCAATTGCACCAACGATCCGACTGTACCTATGAGCGTTTTGATGTACACACTTCAGGAAACGTTGAGAAGCTGATGGTTCATTCATTGCTGGGTAGTTTTGAAGATGGAACTTGACTAAACTCTACTCCCCCCTCCTTTTTTTTAACGGGGTAGGGTAATCGGGAATGCAAAAGCGGGAGGGAATAAAGGAATATAAAATAGTGGGAGGGAAAACACTAGGAACCAAATTTCCTGTCTTTTTTTTTTTGTGTGGGTCAGTGATAGGTGATACATTTTTAAGCTTTTCTATCGAAGTACCTTTAACAATGACCCACGGAAACAATTTTCTCTCTGAGGCGAGTGGGAGAGATGCTGTTTCACTCCTTGGCTACTCTGCTGTAGGCTCCTCTTTGTACCGACTGTAGGGAGGTCGTTTCACGTCCTGGATTGTCATTCTGTCTGTCACCTCGGGTCACTGAGTTTCCTTTTCCTCGCAAGACCACATTGGTCTTGGAAGCGTAGTCTCGGAGACGAACTGCCGGTGCCTCTTCCACCCAAGGTTTTGATTAGTTGGGGGAAGTTACACTTGAGGAATTGGTCTTACGTCAGTGGCAATCGGGTTTTTTTTTAACTTAGTTCCAACCGTGCACGTTTTTGATACGGAGTTCTGTGTCTGTCCGAGCATAGCCGAGTAGGGTTTGGAAGATAAATATACCCGCCCTGTGGTATATTTCCCTTTGGTTTAAGTCCAATCAGAAGGATCTTCTCAACTGGGAATGGAAGGATGACTCATTTCTGACTGACAATGAGGAAAAAAACTTCCTCCTTTCTCTTCTGGTGCCAAGAACCCTGACCTCTGTCTCCGTGTGTGTGGAGGGAAGGGGATCCATTCCATAGGTGTGTCTACACATCTGCTTTCCTGTGCAGTAATGTTCGGACCTCTTTTAAAACAAGAAAGGAAAAAGGTTGATTTTTCTATAATTGATATCTGAAAAAAACGAATTTAAAGCTTTTTATTGAGTATTAAATCTTTCTTATTTGCATGTGCAGTGAAGTGACCAGCATTTTGTGTCCAAAAACGAAATGATGTGAAACCTGCCTTAATGTGTTTATAAGTATTTGGCTTCACCATGGGTACCTTGATTGATTCCTCAGTCTCTTCTAGTACATCTGTGAGCATATTGGGGTAACTTGGGGCTAGAAATGGATTTATCTGAGGAGGGAGGATGGGGAGAGGGGAAGGAGACAAGAGTTTATAGTTTGGAGAACATGTTGACTAAGTTGCAAAAGTTATTTTAGTTTTAGGGTATCCCTTGCGTAATTCATGCGTGGACATCTCAGCTGAGAGTATAAAGTGGTGGATTAAATATCCCGCCACTGACCAATTGTAGAGGTTGTTGGTATCCCAACACTTGGGGAAGAAAGTAGCTCCCAGAGCCTTTATCACGTGAGGATGATGAGCAGCGACACGGGGACCAGGGGCAGAACCAGCCTGTGGGAGTAGTTCAGCTTAGAGAGCGACTAGGTTTAAGCTCCTTGAAGAATATCCCATGCCAAAGCGATCGATGCTATATTAACTCTTTTTCTTAAAGATTTGAAAATAGGAAATTCTTTGATACTGCTCACGTGGAGTACTGCGAGAAGACTGGCTTGTACTTTGCTGCTGCTCTACCGGGTATTGCTTTGGGGAACCTTACCTGGTACCGCAGCCAGTGACAACTCTTTTCCTTTTTGAACAGTCTGTTACAGTTATTATTCTGTAAATCTGTCCTCTTGTAATTCATTGTGTTGAATTAAATGTTTCTCACAAAGCAGAGATTCTTTTAGTCTGCCTTAAGCCCTTAAGCCTGCGGTTTTGTGCTCTGCCCCTTCCAGTTATTTCAGCGGAGACGCTCCTGCGTTCTTGCCGTGGGCTCCGTTGGGAGAGTTGGGTCTTGATGTTTGGGACCCACAGAGGGGAATATGGAGTGAGGCTTGTGGAAAACCGGTTCGTTCTTGTGGCAGAGTCCCCTGTGTCCTCCTCTTAGGGCTGCCAGGGTGTCCCGTCCAACGGGGGAATTGCTGATACGGTCCTTTGACTCAACTCCAGCAGAACAAGATTGCCATGGTGAACGGAACCCCTCCAGCTGGGGGGGGTTGTGTTCACCGTGGCAATCGTGTTCTGATGCTATGTTAAAACTTGTTTAATATCTAGCAATGACTTTTATTCCTTTTAGTTGAATCTCAATATACTGTAAGCGTCCAGAACTTAGACCATTGAGGTGTCGATACCGATATTTTGATGCTTTGAATATCAAGGTGAAGTTGCTGCCAAGTTGCGTGCCAGCTCCTTTGTTTGCCCCACTCCACTTCCCCTCTTCAGTTCCTCTCTTCCCTTCAGTCCTTTAAAAATTTATTCATGTTTTCCTTCCTGTGGAGGAGTTGATTATTCAAAGTACCAAAGGAATCAGGACTCCTATCGCATCCAAAGACAATTAAAATAAATTTACCTGCTTATCAAGACAGGTAAGTAAATCAAATTTTCCTTTTCGATGAGCCTGATGTCTTTCTCGTGTCGTTGTGGTGATAACTGGGGTAGTTTGTCTTGTCCCAGCCCACTGCCATGGACTGACTGATCGTCGGGGACTGATGCGTCTGCCATCACCGAGTGTATCCCCAGGCTGGAGAGAGCGGTTGGTACTTGAGGTATCTCTTAAGCAGATGATGAGTAAAGAACTTATTCAAGGAAAGGAATTGGGGCGAAACTTGCTGCTTATTAATACACAGCAGTTATTACATATTAACAGTGACGTTGCCCCTTGTTCCCTCTGAGATGGAGCTCGTCTCCCTGGAGAAGGACCAGGGAGGGGATGTGTTATAAACTGGTGATTCTTTCCCACGTGGCAACGGCCCCTTCCTGTTGCCCTCAAATACTATAAATGTATGTGAGAGGGAGCTGCCACGTGAAATAGGCTCAGGTTTGTCCTGCTGTTCGCACTGGTAAACTATTTTGATTATTTTCTATTAAAACAATAGTACTAAGCTCTAATAGTACTAAGAATAGTACTAAGTACTAAGATAGTACTAACTATCTGGAGGGATAGTTACCTTGATATAGTTTAATAATCCCCTTTGGAAATAATACAGAAGCATATTCTGATGGTCCTTAGGCAGCTGCACTAAGGGGTAGGATCTTGTCCAGCGAAAGTTTTGTGTCTTTTTCTGTAGCCAGCGTGATTTTGGGTAGGTACCACCTGAGTTCACAAAAAGCCACGTTTCTTCTGCTGCGTCACCTTCGGTCGGGTTTTTCTCATTTTATCTGGCAGGAGCCGCCTGATGCCAAGGGCTGGGGGAGACAGGGGGGTTGGACTGTTTGGTTGATGTCGGTAGATAGGATGAAAACCCTCGAAATGCCGTTTTTACTCTGCGAAGGTAACGTTGTAAAGAGATTCTCCGGTATTTAAAACTCCCAATTTTATCTGGTGTCGGAGCTGTTCCATTAAGATGGCTCAATTATTAGTTTGGTTTTTTTTTTTTTTTTCTGCTTCGTTTTGCAAAGCTGACGAAGTTAAAGGGAATGTAATTTTCTCCCTCTGGGCATTAGCCAGTGTTATTTTTCCTGAATTCTCGTTGGGTGAAATTTTGTGCGATCAATAAAAATAACGGATTTGCCTGGATATCGATGCAGCCCGGGTTTGGCTTCGGAGCTGCTCCCGGTGGTTCTGCCCAGGGAAAGAGAGCTGGATTCACGGCTGAGACCGAACTGGCTGAACTGGCTGTTGAGCAAGAGAAAAGGGAGGAGTTTTCCTTGCCTGTAAACTGAGCCCGTCAGGAAGGGAAAAGTCGGGAATGCCATCCCGGGCTGCGGGAATGTGGGTGTGTGAGACCCCATGGAGCGAGGTGCTGGCCTCACACGGCTGCGAGTGGTTTTCTGCTGATAATATTACATGAAAAATCCTTTTGAGGTTAGAATTCATGGGTAAATGTACGCTCTTGTTCTCCTTCCCCCGTGAAGGGAGGGTGGCTGAGATTAACCCTCCAAATTTCACTGAATTTCACTGAATTTTTTTAGAGTTGGAAGGGACCGTATAGATCATCTAGTCCAACTCCCCTGCTGAAGCAGGATTGCTTAGAGAATGCTACTCAGGACGGCATCCAGGCGGGTCTTGAAAATCTCCAGAGAAGGGGACTCCACACCCTCCCTGGGCAGCCTGTTCCAGGGCTCTGCCACCCTCACCGTGAAGAAATTCTTTCTCATATTTGAGTGGAACCTCCTATGTTCCAGCTTGTGCCCGTTGCCCCTCGTCCTGTCACTGGGAACCACTGAAAAGAGTCTGGCTCCCTCCTCCTTCAGCCCATCCTTGAGATACTTATAGGCATTGATAAGGTCTCCCCTCAGCCTTCTCTTCTCCAGGCTAAAGAGTCCCAGATCTCTCAGCCTTTCCTCATCAGGGAGATGCTCCAATCCCTCCATCATCTTTGTTGCCCTTCGCTGGACTCTTTCCAGTAGTTCCCTGTCCCTCTTGAATTGGGGAGCCCAGAACTGGATGCAATACTCCAGTTGTGGCCTCACCAGTGCAGAGTAGAGGGGGAGAACGGCTTCCCTCGACCTACTGGCCACACTCTTCCCTATGCAGCCCAGGATCCCGTTGGCCTTCCTGGCCACAAGAGCACACTGCTTGCTCATTGTCATTTTGCTGTCTACCAGGACTCCCAGATCTTTCTTTTCGGAGCTTGGCTCCAGCAGGTCCACGCCTAACCTGTATTGGTGCCTGACATTCTTCTTCCCCAGGTGTAGCACCTTACACTTTTCCCTGTTGAACCTCATGAGGTTCTTCCTTGCCCAGCTCTCCAGCCTGCCCAGGTCTCTCTGGATGGCAGCACAGCCCTCCGGGGTGTCAGCCACCCCACCCAACTTGGTATCATCAGCAAACTTACTGAGGAAACACTCTGTCCCCTCGTCCAGGTCACCGATGGATGAAATCAGAAACGTATTTTCATCAGGAAAACCCATTTTAGTTACTGCGGGGACTGGAAGCACGTGCTGTGTCCGAGGAGCTGAAGGAACCATCAGGGCTGGTTTCTCAGCTGCTGGTCAAGGTAATTCTGCTTCTTTATAGCTCTTGAGAGACTGTCCTACTGCTCTTTTCTGTAAAAGAAGAATATGTTGAATGTGAGTGTGAGCGAAGTTTTAAAAAAACCAAATTACGTGTATTTTGCAGCTTTTGTGCTGAAAACGGATGTTGTAGGAGCTGGCTGTGGGAGTTGGGGGAACAGAGGGAAGGGGCAGCAGGCCGTCCTCTTAGTTAAAAGTTTCTTTGCTTCACGTTAGTATTTGTGCCCATCCTGTGAAAGGCCCCCGGTTGCACAGCTGGAGGCTTCATCCACGTGTTTTAAAAGGACTTTAAATGCACTGGTGCCGCTGAGCAACCGGGTCCCTCCATCAGTCGTACGTGGGGTGTCCCCAAGGGAGCAGCCGTCTCCCTGGTTTGAGACTTCATCCTTCAAAACAGACAAGCTGTTCAGCTGAAGCTTTTTTCCCCCAGGCCTATTTCTGTTGTTGGATATTAATTCTCATCTTCTGTCCTTAAATTTCCTGACCTAGTACTTACTCATCCCTGTCTAACCTTGTCTTGGCTCCTGCGTATTGACTTCTAATTGTTCTTTTAAGATCATTATGAAATATATTCTTGTCTTTCTTCCCTCCTGTTTGCCATCGAATGTTACCTCTGTGGCAACTGTATTTTAGCAGCTCTTCCTGATGAAGGAACAGAATTCCCAGCCTGGCAGACGCTGCTGACGGCGAGAGGCTCTGGGACCTCAAACGCTGTCCTGGTTCGAGTGACACAGGAATAACTTCTTTTCTCATGCTTGGGAAAACTGCACTTTTAGGAGACTCTAGTGGCTGAATTTATGAAAATATCCTCTTTATCGCCAGCTCTGGGGTGAGGGTTTCAAGGTCTTGGTGTTTTCCAGCTCCCCAGGTGTGGGGACGAGGAGGAGCGAGACCCGGGCACTTGACCCAAGCTGCCAACAGGGTTATTTCATACCATGAACGTCACATTCAATATAAAATATAAAGTTTGCTGAGGAGTTCTCTCTCTCTCTCTCTCCCCGTTGGTGGCTGCCACCCCGAGAACTCCTTGCCCCTGAGCCCTTCTTCCCTTCCTCCCAAAGCCACAGCGCTCGCAGGGTCCCACATTGGCCGTCCCTGCAGGGAGCGCACGGCTCCCTGGGATGGAATGGGCTGAGCATAATTCTTGTCTATTTTATACTGGTGTTGGGATCAATACTTGTTCTTTAGTGTTATTAATGATAATTATTTAGTCTTATCCTATTAAATCTGCTTATATTTCAACCCTTGGGTTTCCTTGTTTTCCCTGATTTCCCCTTCCCGGGTCGGGGTCATCAGGTGAGAGAATAATTTTCTGAATGACAATAAATTACAGAATCACATGGGGTTGGAAGGGACCTCTGGAGATCGTCTGGTCAAACCCCCCTGCCAAAGCAGGTCCACCCAGAGCAGGTCGCACAGGAACGTGTCCAGGCAGGTTTTGAATGTCTCCAGAGAAGGAGACTCCACCACCTCTCTGGGCAGCCTCTTCCAGGGCTCTGCCACCCTCACAGGAAAGAAGTTCCTCCTCATGTTTAGGTGGAGCTTCTTATATTCAAGTTTGTGCCCATTTCCTCTTGTCCTGTCCCTGGGCACCACTGAGAACAGACTGGCCCCATCCTCCTGACACCCACCCTTTAAGTATTTATAGGTGTTGATCAGATCCCCCCTCAGTCTTCTCTTCTCCAGACTAAAAAGACCCAAGTCCCTCAGCCTCTCCTCCTAAAAGAGATGCTCCAGGCCCCTCATCATCTTTGTAGCCCTCTGCTGGACCCTCTCCAGCAGTTCCCTGTCCTTCTGGAACTGGGGAGCCCAGAACTGGACCCAGTGCTCCAGATGGGGCCTCCCCAGGGCAGAGCAGAGGGGCAGGATGACCTCCCTCCACCTGCTGGTCACACTCCTCCTGATGCCCCCCAGGATGCCATTGGCCTTCTTGGCCAAATTGTTGTGGGTTCCATAACAAACGCAAAATCTCACACTCAAAGGGAACGTGGCCGCATCACCTGCACCCAGATTCCTCGCTCCCTTCTGTCCCTGGGGTCTGATGACGTACCCACACGCTCAGCTCTTCCTCCTGACTCTACCTGGGTGCGTGAGGGTTGGGTTTTTTTTCCACTCCTGCTCTTTACATCTTCGCAGGAGGCAGCTAAAGCAGAAGATCTGGGAGGATAACTGGTCTCTCAGCACTTCTGAGTCATGTCCTCTTTGTCTTGCTTTAAAGAGAGCCCATTCTATCTACACCAATTCTCCAGTGCTGGAAAAGAAGGCGGGGTGACGTGTTTAACGGGGGAGGTGGCAGGAGAGTGTTTGTTTCATGAAGAAAAAGTAAGTTTTTCGGGATTAACATTCCTATTACTATTATTATTCGGGATTAACATTCAGACATTCCTATTTATTTGGGATTACGTCCATAAGAACAATCTCCAAGAGTCCGGATGCCCGTGCAAATCTTTAGATGATTCCACTTACTCCCTATCAGATAAACTCACATTCTTTGCTGTTGTCACTGAACTGAAATTTCTGCTTCCTCACAGGCTTTTTCCTTTGTGGTTGGTGGAGGTTCCCAGTGGTGCAGATTTTAGCTCCTGCTGTAGATGGGTGCACGGACACACGTGAGAAGGTGACGTGCTAATTCCGCAGCACGGAAGGTAACGTCCTGTATGGGATGTAGCGAGCTCAAAACTTGGATTTGTTCTCAGATTAGCGGGGATCAACTCTGTTCCCTTGAACTAATGAGGGAAAACCGTTGCCCTTCGGACTGACCTCATGACTGGCTGGAGAACAGCACAGAAGAGCATTTGCTCAATGATGTTTACAGTGATGGAGCATTTCTGAGAACGAGGAGGAAAAAAACCTTTCAAACTTCAGAATGACCCAGCGAATTGCGCTTGGAATTCTCAGGTTATTATTTATCAATCGAATTCGGTATCGATAAGCGCTGATAGAACACTAACTGCTGGTAATAAATAGTATTTACCGAGTGCGGTAAATAAATATTAATTTAATCCATTAAATAAATCTCTTGATGCTTAGTGGATTTTTCTTACCTTGCAGAGTCACAGATGGAAATAGTTTGAGATCAGGTAGAACTGGGAATAGTGGGGCGATGAACGACCTCTTAATTGTTTGTCTCTAGTGGCAAGATTCAGGAACCGCTTGAGCTGTAGGAATCTGGGTTCATTTGCCTACAAAAGCAAGTGTCGGGTGCTGCACCTGGGGAGAAATAACCCCCTGCACCAGGACAGTTTGGGGATTGACCTACTGGAGAGCAGCTCTGAGGAGAAAGACCTGGGAGTCCTGGTGGACAACAGGATGACCATGAGCCAGCAATGTGCCCTTGTGGCCAAGAAGGCCAATGGCATCCTGGGGTGCATCAGGAAGAGTGTGACCAGCAGGTGGAGGGAGGTCATCCTCCCCCTCTGCTCTGCCCTGGGGAGGCCCCATCTGGAGCACTGGGTCCAGTTCTGGGCTCCTCAGTTCCAGAAGGACAGGGAACTGCTGGAGAGGGTCCAGCAGAGGGCTACAAAGATGATGAGGGGCCTGGAGCATCTCCCTTATGAGGAAAGGCTGAGGGACTTGGGTCTTTTTAGTCTGGAGAAGAGAAGGCTGAGGGGGGATCTGATCAATGCTTATGAATACTTCAAGGGTGGGTGTCAGGAGGACAGGGCTGGTCTTTTTTCAGTGGTGCCCAGGGACAGGACAGGAGGAAATGGGCACAAACTTGAATATAAGAAGCTCTACCTTCCTAAGGAGGAACTTCTTCGCTTGAGGGTGGCAGAGCCCTGGAAGAGGCTGCCCAGAGAGGTGGTGGAGTCTCTGTCTCCGGAGACATTCAAAACCCGCCTGGACACGTTCCTGTGCGACCTGCTCTGGGTGGACCTGCTTTGGCAGGGGGGTTTGACCAGATGATCTCCAGAGGTCCCTTCCAACCCTGTATCATTCTGTGATTCTGTATACACAATACAGGTCTCCTGATAAACAGACGCCCGAGTTTGAGCTTTTGGAAGGAGGTGAATGCTAAAAACTGATTACTTGGGTTTGTCTGTAATTTGAGTCCAGTTCTATCTCCTGGATTAGCCCATAAGGCACATTTTTATGGGGTTTAGTGATCTGAAGGGCTGTAAAACTTGAAAGCTGTGTGTTCCAGCTTTTATTTCTCATGCTCTTGTCTGATCCGCAATTAATTCTTAGTTTTCCATCAAGTGGCTGCTCTGTAACTTCTCGGAGTCATTACCTGAGGCCGGGTTCTTCATTAATCTGCTGCACGAATGAGATGTTTGCTGGTGGCTTCCCCCAAGGAGCCTTCTCTCCGCGCTCCTGCAGGAGGGAGGGCTGTGAGGACGGTGGTGACAACGCTGAGAGGTCACAGAAAACACACTGCTCGGCCCTTTGGTGGCCATCATCCCTGTTTTGAGTTACATTAATAGTTGGTCAGTTGTAGCCTGTGCCTCTAACGCAGTTTTTGTGTGTCACGTTGACACTGAGCTTCGTCACCTTGAGCTGTCTCCATCTGCTGTCCCCTCCCTCGGCTCCTTCGTGAGATGATTGATCCCAGACTCAGGGCATTTTTTCCAAGTTACAGATCTTGTCAATCCGTCTGGCTCCACCTACATGTGCTGATTCAGCTCCTGATGTGCTGAAATATTCCCTTAAACCTTCCCACACACAAGTAAGGACTTTTTTTTATCGTTCTTCCCTGCGCCGAGCTCAAAGCCGGTGGTTTTTGCGTGGTGTTTGCATGTGCTTGGAGAACGGTGCGGAAAGTGGGGCTTGATCTCCTGAAGAGCAAGAGGAGCAACCCCAGTAGTGCTCTGAAAGTACTTTTTGGCCCCAAAACTTTGGATCCCGTTTATAACGTTTGGCTGATGTGCTGGGATTTAGGCAAATGGAAACCCATGGGGTGGTTTGGGTGGGGTTTCCCCTGTTTTAAGGGGTTGATCTACAGAAGGATGGTCTTTCTAGACTAAAATAGATACTCTAAGGTGCTGGAACTTCTCCCTTTGCACACTTGGCCTGGAATAAGAGTGGCTGTTGCCAATTTATGCGTGGGGGGGTGTCAGGCTGTCATAGCTGGAGTGTCCAACATCAGAAGGACATGGAGCTGTTGGAGTGGGGCCAGAGGAGGCCACGGAGATGCTGGGAGGGCTGGAGCCCCTCTGCTGTGAGGACAGGCTGAGAGAGTCGGGGGGGTTCAGCCTGGAGAAGAGAAGGCTCCGGTGAGACCTTGGAGCCCCTTCCAGTCCCTCAAGGGGCTCCAGGAAAGCTGGGGAGGGACTCTGTTCTGTGGGTGATCACAGACCCGATGGTTCCAGGCAGCAGAAGCGATTGTGAATGAGCCCCGATGGGAAATGGGGAAACCGCTTGGAGGGGTGGGCTTGGGAGCAGCCAAGCGCCTTCTCCTGTGTTGGATCCTCTGTGTGGTTGCGTTTTGAGTTGTTCTAAAGAAACTTCCCTAATTCATTTAATCTATTTTCTCTGTTAACGGGAGACACAAGTCTCTTCAAGACCTGCTAATTACTCAGGTTAAAAACTGCAAAGGCAACTCGGTGTCCTGAGTGAAATTAAGAATCTAAGAAGAAAGCGTGAGCTAGTTCTGCCGAAAATGGAACAGATCAGAGGCATCACATCTACAAACCAGGGTTGCCAAAAGCGCTTAAAATAACAACTGGCAGTTTCTCTGGGTGTTGTTGGACGTGACGTAGTGATGTCCCAAAAGGACTCTCTCTCGTACAGAGCGGGCACCAACGGCAGAGTTCGGAGCCAGCGCGGCTGTTCCTGAGGCCAATGTGGAAGCCCCACATCCAACACTTCTCATGGGGCTTGAGAGGTGGTGACCTGGTGGCCTGTGGGGGCAAGGAGTGTGGTCAGTGGTGGAGCTGCAGCAAGGGCACGAGGAGCTGTTCAGAGGGGGTCAGATACAGATGTGGTCCTCTATGTTGGTGCAGGATGCCCCGAGCAGTTCGTGTTGATCATTAATGAGAGTTTTTCTACGTTTTCTGGAAATGGGAGAAGCTCAGACGAGGGGGGTTGTACCGTTCTGTCTCCAGTAATGAAAATCCCACTATTTTTAGTACTTTAGTGGGGTCCTTCAACTTGCCAGGTTAAATATTTAGGGAAGGGAGGGGGGAGATGTCTCACAGCCACTTTGTGTGGCTCAAATCCACTTGGTTTTGCCCCGTCTGTCCCTAGAGGAGAAGCTTCTGTCTGCAGTAGATGCGAGGTCTCCGTAACAAGACTGGATCCTCCCAGTGCTCCGAAATTCTCCTGGCATGGGGAAGGTGAGTCCGAAGTGGGAGGATTCCCAGAGCCACGCTTGTGCTGATGCGTCCCTGGAAGCACTGAGGAGTCTGGATGGATACGGACAGATCTCCATGAAACTGAGCCGGGAACACTTTGGGGGAAAACAAGTTGCTACAGGCTTGCTGGAGTGTCCAACATCAGAAGGACATGGAGCTGTTGGAGCGGGGCCAGAGGAGGCCCCGGAGATGCTGGGAGGGCTGGAGCCCCTCTGCTGGGAGGACAGGCTGAGAGAGTTGGGGGGGTTCAGCCTGGAGAAGAGAAGGCTCCGGGGAGACCTTGGAGCCCCTTCCAGTCCCTCAAGGGGCTCCAGGAAAGCTGGGGAGGGACTCTGGATCAGGGAGGGGAGCCACAGGAGGAGGGGGAAGGGTTTGACACTGAAAGAGGGGAGATGTGGGGCTGAGATGAGCCCCACAAAGAGCTGAGATGTGGGGAAGAACTTCTTTGCTGTGAGGGTGGTGGGACTCTGGCCCAGGTTGCCCAGAGAAGCTGTGGCTGCCCCATCCCTGGAGGGGTTCAAGGCCAGGTTGGAGGGGGCTTGGAGCAAGCTGGTCTGGTGGGAGGTGTCCCTGCCCAGGGCAAGGGGTGGCACTGGGGGGGCTTTAAGGTCCCTTCCAACCCAAACCAGTCTGTGATTCTGTGACTGCGCCTCTACTGAGCGTGACAAACAGCAAAGAACACTTCCAAAGTAGGAACTAAAGAACCACGGGCAAATGTGGGAGAAAGGACAAAGATTTTACATTTTCTTAACTTTTGTAACTTGGGAAGAGGGAAACATCCTTCGGTGCCCGCAGCGTAGCGGTGCTGCAGCTCCGTACCCCCCCAGTGCCTGATGAACTGTACGTGTAGCGAGGGGACGGGAATATTCCGCCCGGTGCCGTGCGGAGCTGCCGTGTCCTCGGGAGAGGCTTCCGTTGCTCCGGTTTTGTTCTTTGAGAAACTCGTGTCAATAAAAGGCTTGTGCAGAGCAGCGCCCGGCGCCTCGGGTCTCTTCCTTCTGCTGGAAGTGGGGAGAGGTGGGACGGCTGGGGCTGGAGAGCGCGGGGCTGTGAACTCCTGGATAACCTCCTGGAGCCTGGCCTCCTTTCCAAGGGCTGGGATGCGTCCGGGGGGTGGGAAACCCTCGGGAAGGAGCCTGTCTGCCGCGTAACGGGGATGTGCCGACCCCCCGGAGCACCCTACCCCCCCCCCCCCCCAGAACCCTCCGCACCTCCCGGATCGCTGGCCGTGGCTCCCCGGGGCACCCTGCCCCCCCCCCCCCCCCCCCCCCGGTGCATTCTCCGGGGCACCCTGCCCACACCCCCTCTGTGCTGTCCTCCCCCCCCGGGGCACCCTGCCCACCCCCTGGAGCACCCTCTCTGTGCCCCCCCCGCCCCAGCGCTGTCCGTGACCCCACCGGAGCACCCAGCCCGCCTTCCTGGGGCACCCTGCCCGCGTCCCCCGGAGCAACCCCCCCGGGGCGCCCTGTCCGTGCCCCCCCGAGCACCCTCACACCCCCCCAAATCCCCCCCCCGGTCTCTCCGGTGTCGTCTGGACACTGCCCCCCCCCCGCTGCCCCCCGTCTCCCCGTCCCCCGCCGCCCCGGGCGGGGCGTGTCCCTCGTGGGCGGGGCCTGTCCCTCGTGGGCGGGGCCTTTCCCGGCACCGCCCCCTCCCTGCGGCGGGGCGTGGCCGCTCGTGCGTGCGCGCGCGCGCGCGCGTGTGTGTGTGTGTGTGTGTGTGTGTACGCGCGCGGGGGGGGGCGGTGCCGCGCGGCGGGCGCATGCGCGCGGCGGGGCGCGGCCCATTGTCGGGGCGGGCTGACGTCGGGGCGGGGCGGGGCGGCGCGGCGGGGGGGCGCGCGCGCAGGGAGGCGGCGAGCGGCGGGCACCGCCACCGCCCCGGCCCCGCTCCGCTCCCGCTCCGCCATGCCCGGCTCCATCTACCAGCCCGAGGGCGGGCAACCCCCCCGCGGGCCGCCCCGCTGCCTGGCGCTCCTCAGTCCCCCCCCCACCCCCCCCGCCGCCTCCGCCGCCGCCGCCCGCCGGGCAGGACCCGCCGCCACCGGAGCCCGAGCGGGAGCGGGAGGGGCCGCCGCCGGTGCAGGACGAAGCCGCCGCCCTGAGGTTCGCCCTGGACCAGCTCTCGCTGCTGGGGTTGGAGGAGGCGGGCGAGCGCGGGCTGCGGGCGGCGGAGGCGGGGGGCGAGGAACCGGAGGCGGCGGCGGCGGCGGCGGGGCCGGGCGGCCTGCAGGGGCGGGAGCGCGGCGGGTCCCCCCCGGCCGCCGGTGGAGCTGCCGCCGCCGCCTCCTCCCCCCCGGCCGCCTTCGGGAACTTCGCCCCGCCGCTGGCGCCGCCCGCCGCGCTGCTGGCCGAGCCGCTGGGCGGCAGGAAGAAGAGCGTGAACATGACCGAGTGCGTCCCGGTGCCCAGCTCCGAGCACGTCGCCGAGATCGTGGGCCGGCAAGGTAACCCCCCCCCCCGCCCCGGCTGGGGGACACCCCCCCCCCCCCTTTCCCCTTTGTGTGTGTGTGTGTGTGTGTGTGTGTGTGTGTGTGTGTCTCCCCCCCTCCATCCCGGGGCCGCCTCCCGCGGGATGTCCCCGCTCCCCGCTCCGTTTGGGTCAGTTTGGGGGCTTTTTTTTTTTGTCCCCGCGGCCGGTAACGCGGGGGCGGAAACTTAACGGCGACAAATCCCGCGGGCCCGAAACTCCTCCCGCCGGGGGGGGGGGGTGATGGGGGGGGGGGGGACACGACTCGGGAGCCGCCGGCTCCTCTTTGTGCCTTTTCCCCGGCCCGTTAATATTTATTAATTAAACTATTCCGCTGTCGAGGTGGGATTAAACACGGGAAGTTCCCGGGCTCCGGGCGGCTCCGCGGGAACCTCCGGGACACGGAGTGCGGGGAAAAAAAAAAAAGCTTTGATTTTATTCCAGTTGGGTGTCTCTGTGCCCCCCCCCCGCCCCCCCCCCTCCCGGTGTCTCGGACTCGGCTGGAAATGATACCGGGTGTCCCCAATTTTCTGTATAAAGGGTAATTAAGGCGCGGGTTCGTTAGTGGGGGTGAAGCTCTGCGGGCAGCCGAGGGGCGTGGAGGGGGGGGGGGGGGGGGGGCTGGCTAGTGATAGTGAGAGTCCCCTCGCCACCCGGCTGTCACAAAAGGGACGCCCGGGCACGCCTCAGCCCCGGCCCCGGGTGGGTGTGCCTGGCGTGGGCTTTGTCTCTTCACCAAAGTTTCACCTGGAAGAAAACCATCAAGAAAAGCCCCCCCAGGAAGGAGGATTTAAGGAAAAAAAAAAAAAAAAAATATATATATATATCTATACAAAAAATAAAGCGGGAGGGAGCCGGTGCCCGCTGGAATCCCGGCGACGATGGGCGGTTGGGCTCGCAGGGAGCCTGACCTTTGGGGGGGTTTTGCCACGCAGGGCTCTGGCACCCCCAGCCTTGCCCTCGCACACACACACACACACACCCCCCCCCAGCTCCCAGCCCTCCCCGGGCAGGGGGCTGCAGGCTGGGGGGGTGGTGAGGGCATTTTTTTTCCTGGGGGAAGCGGGGAGCTGGGCAGCCTCATTGTTCTCTTTGTTAGCCAGAGCCATGCTGTGATGAGCGCGGTGACATCATGCTCTGCGCTTCCCATTGGCCTGCGCCGCCTCCCAGCCGGCCCAGTTTCCCGGCCTCCCAACTTTTCCGAGCACCCCTCCTCGGTCCCGTCACCCCATCACCGGGGTCCCACCGGGCTGCCTGACCCAGCCCAGGCAACCGAGCGGTGTGGGCAAGTGGCCGGAGGAGGAGAGGAGCGTGGTGCCATACCCTGCTCGAGAAGATCCCCCTTCTCCCGGGGCTGGATGGGGACCTGGATTTGGTGGCCTCTCCGATGGGCTCTGCACAACCCCGGGGTCTGGCAACTGGAAAGTAAACCTGTAACTGGGTCCGGCCTCTGCTGGGAAACGCCTTGGCTCTGGGGGTTCGAGGAGGTTGGAGACGGGCTGCTTTGAGGCTGGTGAGCTGGCGGTTGGCATCCTTCTCGCTGGGGTTTCGGCTGCGGTGACACCCCGGTGCCGTGCTGCCGGCATCCCGATGGGTGAAATCTGCAGCCCGGAACCCGCCCCAAACACCTCCTGCAGAGTTTGGGGGCTCCCGGGGCTCCTGGAAAAGGGCTGAAAAAGGAATTATTATTACCAGCTTGAGGAGGGGTGCTGGGGGGGGGCACTATGTCCCGCCGGTGGGCTTGGGGGGGACCTGGAGCTACCTGCTGCCCCCCCAGCCCGCGGGCAGGAATGGCTCTTCCCAGGGGTTTCTGCCCCTCTCCTGGTCTCAGCTTTTCTGCAGCTCCCAGCCCGGTCGGATGCTGTGCCGTGGCCCCGTTGTGCTGGGATTTTGGCACAAAGTGGGGCTCGGCATTTGGCACCCCTGTTTCTCACCGGCTGGGGGTGCGGTTGGGCAGCACCCGAGGGGCCGGGGCTGTCGGCGGAGTCTTTGTGCTCCGGCCGCTCTGCGGTGCCGCCGGCAGCCGGTTTCCATCAGGGATGTGCAGCCCGAGCAGGGGCGATACCAAGGAGTATCCACGAGCAGAGCCCTTCTCGCTCACCCCCATCCTCCTGCGCCCGTGCTGGCTCCCGTGTCCTTCTGGTCCCCAGGTCCCCCTGTGCCGAGTTGTCTTCGGTAGCCCCGAGGCGGTGGTGGGTCTCTGGCTGCGCAGCGGCGTGGAGCCGAGCCTTGGGGTGATTCGCCAGGCCTGGCATGGTTCTGATGGCGAGATGTGATGCTGCGGGGCTGGGTCGGGCACCCTTGGACTGTGTCCCCGTCACTCTTGTCCTTCCTGCGCTACCCAGCCCGGCCGTGACCTGGGGAGCGGGTGCTTGAGGTGCCGCCGCAATCGGGACGTGGGGAGGGATGAGGACACGGGGATCGGGTGCCCTGGAAGGGTCTTGAGTTGGGGCAAGGCTGGGTTTCTCTCCCCGTACTCCCTATGCTGAGGAGCAGCTCTCGGGGCGCTTTGGGACTGGTCCTGCTGTCCCCAGAGCCCGGCAGCCCCTCGCTGCCATCGGGGTGAGAAGGGACGTGGCTGGGACGTCCCGTCAGACCAACGCACGGCTGTCCTGTGTGGGCTGAGCTGGGGCAGAGGCTGATGGATGCAATTTCTCCCACTTCTCCTTTTTCTTCAGTTTCTCTCCTCCAGATCCACTCATTTAACCCTTTCCAGAAGGGAGCGGCAGCGCCTCAGCAGGTAGATCTTTGTTGCGTGAACCAAATCTGTGTTTCCTCGACTCAGCCCGAGAGGCGGGTGCCGTGACCCCTCGTCCGGATCAGCATCAGTGATGGTGCAGAGTGGCATCTCCTATCTGGGATCTGTGGCTTTTCTCCTCCTTGCCCACATGGCTACTGAAAGGCAGCATGGGCCTGGCGGGGTTACGTGGCCATGCCATTGTGTCCTGCCCTGGGAGGGACCGGCTCCAAAAAGCGTTGTGGGCATCACCTGCGATGCTGTGGGCTGGTCTTGTGAACCAGCAAAAAGAGCGGTGGTGATAACGGAAACCACTGGGGAAGGAAAAGGGAGATGGGGAGCAGGGGAGGGCTGGGTGTTGGAGCTGCCCTGACTCCTGTCGGCACCGTGCCGGCGTCATTCCCTGCTGTCCTGGCTTTGGAGGTGCTTTTCCAGCAGCTTCTGCCCCAACGGGGCCAAGAGGGTGATGGTGGCCGGTGCAGCCGGGAGCCCCGGGCGCTGCTCTCCCCTCCTACGCCACGTGCCTCTCGTGGGACGGAGCCAGCCGCGGCTCCGCTTCCCCATCTGCGACGCGCAGGGACCGTTCGCAGCTTTGTGAAGGGCTGGGGTGAGTTGCCGTTTATAGAAGATGCCGGGATGCGGGAAGGGGAGATCCGGGGAAGGATGGAACACGGCGTCTCTCCTCCCTGCCAGAGCGCGGCGGGCGTTTTGGTGCTTGGAGGATGCACAGGGGAGACCAGAAGCCTGGGTTTCTGAGCATCTCTAAGCTTGCAGTGGGTTGCTGGGGCTGCCACGAATCCTCTCCTGTTTCTGGGCCCTGGGCTGCTGCTCTCTGCTGTCCTCTGCCCGTGATGCCACCTCCTTTGGGGCTGGCCTGGCCACCTCCTCCCGCCTCCCCAGGTCGCGTCAGAGCCAGAGACTCCTGAAGTGGGTGGTAGAGATTGATCCGGTGGCTGAAGTATCTGCCTGTGCATCTTGGCTTGGGCACCAGCTTCCTCCTCTCTGGCCCGAGGCGAGGAGCCCGGCCTCCTGCCTCGCTTCTCCTGGGGTCCGGAGAAGAAAGGAAGGTGCGATGTGCCTGCCGGGATGAATTAATTACAGTTTGCAGAGAGGTGGGGAGAGGTGCTCAGCAACAGGGGAGACGAGATGCGATGGAGGTGCAACGTATTCTCCTCCATGTCTGGTCCTGGCCCCAGTCGTGGCACTGGTCCTGGTGCATCCTGTGCCCTTCACCTGGAAGGAAGGGAACCGGGAATGCTGTAACACCGGGTCTGAGGCTAGGAGGTGCTGGAGAAGAGGAAGGACAATGTCTTGCTGTAGCGGGTGGTGTGATCCAGAGGGCTGGGTGTGAGGTGTCCGCCGGCTCCCGGGCTGCGATGAGCACAGTCCTTCTGGTTGATGCCATCAAGGGCTCCTCCAGAAAACTTCTCTTTGTCCTTTCTTGGGTTTTCATGGCTGGGCACTGCAAGCACCGAGCTCCTCGAGCAAACGGAGATGTGCTCTGGCCAAGGGGATCGGCTGGCTTTGTCCTCCTTAGGTGGAGGAGGCCACCTTCTGTCAAGGCAGATGCTGGCTGGGCCACGCTGGGCATCAGCCAGTGGACGAGCTGCGTCGGGTCTCTTATCTCTTGCCCGGGTGCCAACGGGAGCCCGGAGGATTCCCAGCCTGTGCTGTACTGGTTTTCATGGCTCTTACAGTAGTTGCAGCCCTGATCCAACTGGGGCCCCTGGCAGAAGACAGAGTCCTCTTTGATGGTGCCAAGAGAGAACATTCAGTGAGAGCAGCTGCGTTTCCTGGGGTTCCGCCTCCATCACCACATCATCCTGGTGAGAATCCTTTGGGATTCTGTTTCTTGTCCGAAACGAGTGATTTCTGAGCCCGAGGACAGGTGGGATAGGTCCATCCCGGGCTCTGCAGCTACATGAGGGTTTGAGGAGAGTGTCCAGCTCACCACCCCTCCATCGGTGCCGTCTCCGCAGGCAGAGCTGGGTGGTGGCATGAGGGGCTGTGACCCGGTGCGGTTGCGTGTGCTTGAGACCCCCAGGGTGAGGGTGTTTCCTTGCAGGCCATCATGATGACAGGCTGTCGTGATGGGTTTGGGCCCACGGGGACTCGGAGCTCTGCCAAAGAGCTGTAACGTGGCAACTGAGCTGTGCTTGGGCCCTGGTGTTGAGAAGGGATCTGTTGGGGCTGCAGCACCCCTGGGTCTGTCCTCCTCCATCACCCCCCTGGTTTTTGGGGCGTTTTCTTTTGGATCTGAAAAGTGCTTCTAAAGCCACCTTGTTTATAGTCTGACTTTGTCAGACTTGTAGCAAAGTCTGACACCTTGTTTTCCACTTCCCTCATCATTAATTTGGCTTGTCCAGAGAAGCACCATGGAGCTGGTGAGGGGTCTGGAGCACGAGGCTTGTGAGGAGAGGCTGAGGGAGCTGGGGGTGTTCAGCCTGGAGAAAAGGAGGCTGAGGGGAGACCTTCTTGCTCTCTACAACTCCCTGAAAGGGGGGTGTAGCCGGGGGGGGTCAGTCTCTTCTCCCAAGGAACAGGCGATGGGACAAGAGGAAATGGCCTCAAGTTGCCCAAGGGGAGGTTTAGGATGGATATTGGGAGTAATGACTTCACGGAAAGGGTTGTCAAGCCTTGGAAGAGGCTGCCCAGGGCAGTGGTGGAGTCGCCATCCCTGGAGGTATTTAAAATCCAGGCAGACGTGGTGCTGAGGGACATGGGTCAGTGGTGGTTTGGGCAGGGTTGAGTCGATGGTTGGACTCGATGGTCTAAAGGTCCCTTCCAACCATAATGATTCCATTATTTTAATACTGTGCGCCAGCCCTTGGCAAGGTAAAACATGGGAATGGCAACCCCTGCTGCTCGGTTGAGGTAAGGTGCTTGATCCGGCAGTGCCAGGGTGAGGACTCACCTGTGGGGGGGCTCACCAGCAATGCTGAGGGGCCGCGTGTCCTCCCCACAGCCCCGTTCCATGGGGTTGTGCTGACCCCAGAGGGATGGAACCATGCAGGAGGGCGTTTGCAAGTGTGCTTGGGTGGAGGCTGGTGGAGACTCACCTGGAATATCTCATGCTGGTGCGGATCATCCCCCCAGCTGCAGGTTACTGGTTCAACCACCTGTGTCGTGTGGTTTGAGTACGGCTGGCTCTCGGGGAGGTTTTGGGGGGCTTGGTCGTAGGTGTCTGCATCTCCCCGAGCGTGGGCAGGAGCAGCCTCAGCTCAGGGCCACGGGTGTGATGGGGGACGGGGGTTGTGCTGGGGAGGTGGTGTCTCCTCACCAGTTCTGGGTGTTGCAGACCCATAGCTCACTGTACCGTGTGGCTTTAAACCACGGAATGGTTTGGGTTGGAAGGGACCTTGAAGATCATCCAGTTCCACCCCCTGCCCTGGGCAGGGACACCTCTAAATGCTTTACTGAATCCCAGCCCAGGGACACTGCCCGTCCTTCCTGATGGGGGCTTTTGGGAGCTGCTGCCTGCGAGTCCCTGTGGCCAAGGGGTGGCTTAGGTGGCATTTGGGACTGGGGACAGAGGCAGGACAGGTTGGTCCCTGGGGGGGCCGTGGTGCAGTCCCAGCTCTGTTCTCACATCACCGGTCCGGGAGCACTCCTCGGTGGTCCCGCTGGTGGAGGAGGCTCCTGGCGCTGAGCGGTGCCAGCCTGGGTCCTGGTGCAGCCACCGGCACGTGGCCTTGGGCAAGTGACGGGGCTCTGCGGGTGGGCAGGGAGGGGAGCCAGCCCCCCCCAGCCCCAGAGACCTGCCACCAGCCTCTTTTACACCAGGATTGGAAAAACCAGCTCCGACCCGTGGTGCGTTTTGCTGTGCCACGGGCAACCCCGGCACGGGCACGGCGTCCCCAGCAGCCACAGGTCGTGTGCGTTGTTCCTGCCCTGCTTGTTTGAGGAGGGTGGAGGTGGCCAAGCCGGGCACCCCTTTCATTTTTAACCCAGATTTCTGGCTTTGCCCCTAGGAAGGGCTCTCCAGGAGCAGCCGGATAAACTCCTCCTCCATTTTGTGCTGCCGTAGCATCGGTTCGGTCCCTCCAGTGGAAGGGGCTGTGCTGTGTCCCCCCGTGGGACGTGGCTCCTGAGCATCTCCTGTTTGCAGCTCCCGGCAGCTGCCGATGCCTTTGGATCTTGAAATTGCTGCTTCCTGCTGTGAAGGGTGAATTTTGGACCCTGGGTGTGAGGTTGGCATCCACGGGAGGCACAGGCAGAGCCCCCCGCGGTGGCTCCCAGCTCGGCTGCCCTTGCCCACTGCCACCGTGCTTGTCCCCCTTTGCCAGGGGAGAGCTTATAGCAGGTGCCAGAAAAAATTAGGGAGGGAAACGTGGGAGTCATGGACACCTCACTCTGGACAGCCCCACGGGAGCTGGCACCTGCTTAAAACACCTTCGCCTGGGATGGCTGCTGGTTCTGCCCTGCTTCAGTGACGGGGCTGTTGCTTTCCCCACCATATGCCACCATTTGCCCCCAGCCATAAATACACCTTCCAGTTGTTGTCCTAAATTAGGAAAAGCCTGGACAAACCCTTCTCCACCCACATTCCTCTTCTGCGTGTCCCCACAGCTGCTCAGCGGCTTCCCCGGCCCCGGGGAATGGAGCAGCTCTGTCTCTGAGCTCTGTCTCTGAGCCCAGCTGGTCACACGAAGGGTTGAATTTGGGCTCATCCCGCTGCCCAAAGCCGGGAGTGAATCCCTGGGGTGATGCTCAGAGGTGCTTTCAGCCTGACTTGTATGAAATCCAGAGGGTTTCCCCCTTAGAAGGGAGATTTCGGCAGGTCTCCTGCTTCCCCAGCTCTTATCTGGCTACGTGCTCCCTCTGCCTGCTCCCCTCCAACCTGCCCGTCACCACCCTGGGACCTTTGTGGCAGCAGGCAGGGCACGGGGAGAGCTGCTGGGCCCCCGCCGCAGCCTGGAGCCGGGCAGGGACCGCGATGGCTGGAGCAAACTGCTTTGGAGGGGTTTTTTTTGGAGGAAGTGTCCGGAGAGACTGGTGTCATCACCTGTCGGCTCCCTGGATGTGGCTGTGGAAGGGGTTAGTGCTGCCGAAAAGCTGGGCTGTGACACCCAGGGCGGCCGCTGCTCGCTTATCTTGGGTGGTTTTTTTACTTCTTTTTACTGGTGATGCTGGTAAAGGCACCGCGCTCGGGTCTCTGGGACCAGCCTGGCCCCGTCGGGGCTCAGCTCTCCGGCTGCTGCCGAGCGCGGGTTGATTTCCCTCTTGGGACAGACCCGAGTCCCTTCCACATTCCGGGGCTCTCCCTTCTCCAGCCCTGCCCTTCCTCAGGGAGCGTCTGGGAAGAGGAGGAGGAGGAGGAGGAGCACCCGGAGCGAGCCGTTTGCGGAGGAGCCAGCCGGGCGCTTGGCTGTGTCTGTCAGGAGCCGGCGTGGGGCTATTTATCGCCGTGGGGCTATTTATCGCCGTGGGGCTATTTATCGCCGTGGATCCGCAGCGACAGCGTTTGCAGCGGCCAGGGATGGTCTCGGGGCTCCTCGGGCACCCTCCATCCCTGCGGGCTCCCGGCTTTGCTCTGGGTGCCCTGCAAAGCTCCGGGGGTGGGTGGGTGGGTGGGAGGTGGGGGACAGGGGGGCGTCACTCGACCTCCTGTGCTGGGGCTGGGATCCCGGTGCGATGCGCCTGGCTCATGTGAATTTAATTAAGTGCGGATGCAATTAGCAGGGCTGGGGTTGCAGGGAGCGGCGCTGCCCTTGCAGCTCCTCCGTGACCGGTCCCGGAGGAGAGCAGAAGCCTTTTGCTGGGCAAATGCTGCAGGGACTCGCTAGCCGGAGCCCGGCTGGCCCACGGGAGGGAAGGGGCAGGGGCTGTGGGGGGCAGAGCTGGCAGCAAAGCCCCCCCCATCCCAGCCCGAGCTCTGCCTCCTGAATCACGTTCCTCATGCGGAGGAAGCAGGTCTTTCCAGAAATGGGAGAGCCATTGTCCTGGGGTCCCCTCCCTCGGGGAGCCCTGTGTCCCCCGTCCCTCCGGGGCCGTCGCTGACACTTTTGGGGTGCGGTTTCTCGGGTTTAGCTCCCGCCTGAGAGGTGTCGACAAACCCGCAGGATCCAAACAAGCCTTTTCCTTCCCTTCCGTCTTTGGTGTCTTTTTTTCCCTTGCACCTCCTTAAACACCTTTCGAGCAAACCCGGCTTCCCGTCCCCTCGATGGCCCAGAAAGTGTCCCTGTGGCCACCTGCCCCGGCCCCTCTTGGCCCAGGCGTTGTCCCAGCCCTCGGGAGCCGGGCTGTTGGCTGCATCCCGCAGGTCCTCGGTCCCCACTGTGGTGTGGGGCGGGGGGGGGGGGGGGCTGGCAGAGGGTCAGGCTGGTCCCAGGAGCCTTGCGTGTCTTGCAGCCCCCCAGCACCACCCTGTGACCCCCCCCGGCTGCCTTAGAGGTGGGAGGGAACCCCCTCTCCATGGGTGTCTGTGCTGCAGGCGCAGAACCAAGGGGACCTGATGGTCCTGCGTCTCCTCATCCTGGGTGGGCAGGGCGTCCCCACGAGGTCTCACGTCAGCTTTGACGTGTCATTTTTTTTTTCCCCTTCTCCTTACTCTGCAGGATGCAAAATCAAGGCCTTGCGTGCCAAGACCAATACGTACATCAAGACACCAGTCAGGGGTGAGGAGCCCGTTTTCATCGTGACTGGGAGGAAGGAGGACGTGGAGATGGCGAAAAGGGAGATCCTCTCGGCCGCCGAGCACTTCTCCATGATCCGGGCCACGCGCAACAAAGCGAACGGGCTGACGGGAGCCATGCAGGGACCCCCCAACCTGCCGGGACAGACCACCATCCAGGTGAGGGTCCCCTACCGCGTGGTGGGGCTGGTGGTGGGGCCTAAGGGAGCCACCATCAAGCGGATCCAGCAGCAGACGCACACCTACATCGTGACCCCCAGCCGGGACAAGGAGCCCGTCTTCGAGGTGACGGGCATGCCGGAGAACGTGGACCGGGCCAGGGAGGAGATCGAGGCGCACATCACCATGCGGACAGGCTCCTTCATTGACGTCAATGCCGACAACGACTTCCACTCCAACGGCACCGACGTCTGCCTCGACCTGCAGGGCAGCACGGCCAGCCTGTGGGCCAAAGCCCCCCACCCAGCTCGCCGGCCCGCGGCCGCCCTGCGCAACGACAGCCTCAGCTCCCTGGGCAGCACCTCCACCGAGTCCTACTACAGCGGGCGGGTGGCCGACGCCAGCCCCACCAGCCCCTACAGCACCAGCAGCGGCTTCACCTTCAGCGAGCCCCCGGCCCCGCTGGGCTCGGAGGAGTGCGACTTCGGCTTCGACTTCTTGGCCCTCGACCTCACCACCCCCACCACCATCTGGTCGCCCTTTGAGCGCTCGGGCAACCCCTTGCAAGCCTTCAGCAGCTGCTCCTCCATCGGCGGCTCGCAGAGACGCAACAGCGGGGCGGCCACGCCGCGGCACTCGCCCACCCTCCCCGAGAGCGGCGGCAGCGTGACCCTGGACCACCCTTTAGCCCGCCGCATCCAGAGCGACCCCGTCAGCACCTTGTCCTGGTTGCCCACCCAAGGCTCGCTCTCCTCCTTCTCCAACAGCACCGGCTACTCCTCCTCCTCCTCCCTGCCCGGCAGCGTCTCCGCCGCCTCGGGCTCTCCCACCGACTCCAGCAGCTCCGAGGGGCACCGCAAGAGCTCCCGCGAGTGCATGGTGTGCTTCGAGAGCGAGGTGATCGCCGCCCTGGTGCCCTGCGGCCACAACCTCTTCTGCATGGAGTGCGCCATGCGCATCTGCGGCAAAGCCGAGCCCGAGTGTCCCGCTTGCCACACTCCCGCCACGCAAGCCATCCACATCTTCTCCTAGCCGGGTCCGGCTCGCCGGGGAGAAGGGGGGGGGGCGGCGGCAGCTAGCCCTCCCCTCCCCTCCACCCCCCCCCCATCCCACCCCCACCACCCCACTATGCTTTTTAGGGACTTTAAAACTGTTTAAATCAAACTTTTAATTTAATAACGGATCCGATGGGCGCAGGGGGTGGGGGGGGGAAGGAGAGGCTGCTGCTTGCTGGCTGGAGACGGAGGGGCGGGAGGGTGGCCAAAATCCAGGGGGTCGGGAGGGGTGGGGGAGAAGGGGCCGATGAAGACAACGAGGAAGAGGGGGGTGAAACTGCAGAGAGGAGGAAACTCCGATGTTTACAGAATAGCTTTAACTCTTCATCCGGCGGCTGGGAGGAGGAAGCCCAGCTGTTCTTCAACCAGTCCTTCCCAAATAACAGTATTCAGTTTGCAAAGTTAAATAAACAGAAAGAAAAGGTCCGGTTGCACTTTTTATTTTAGGACACGTAAGGGTTGTCTTTTATTTTTTTAAAATCATTCTATTATTATTATAATTTTTTTGTTGTCGTTCTTTTTGTATGTAGTTATTTTTTTGGATGATTCTTGACGGTTCTATAAATATATATATTTTTTTTTTTTTTTGTAACGCAGGTCTATCTTCTATTTTGCCAATGTGAAAACTGCCCAAAAATGTGTGACGAGAGGTCGGGGGTCGTGGCTGGAGGGGCCGGGCGGGGGGAGCCCATGGGACGGAGGGGGCACAGTTAACACACCATGTCGCAAAAAAACCAGACAGATTTCTATCTCCTTTTTATTTTGTGGTTGGTTTTGTTGGGTTGGTTGGGTTTTTTTTGGTTTTTTTTTTAGTTTTATTTTTTTATTTTTTACCTCTTTATGTATATGTAGGGAATTTATAGGAAAATATGTACTTTATTGAATAAATTTTAAAAACTAAAATATATTTTATTTTAAAAAGAAAATAACGGACCTTTAACCTTACATGGCTAAAGTACTGATTATATATTTGCTGAGCTGACTTGACGGTTATGAAAATTGTATCAAGAGTTTTATTTTTTGACTTCAAAGCCTTCTTAATAAAGACTTTTTACTATATATGAATTCATGTGCTACCTACAGTGTCTCAGTGCCCACAGCCTCTCTGCGCCTGTTCTGGTGTCCTAAGGACCGGCCACCCTGCTCCGGTTGTGAGTTGTCCATCTGCCGGTCCGAATGTCCCTCTGCTCCCGGGTTCTGGGGGCATGGACCATCCTGCAAATCCTGCAGCTGAGCCGTGACTCCCTGAGGCAGGGTGATGGGGACAGTGCACCCCTTGAGCACCCCAGGGCCTCGCTGCTTCCCTGGGTGCCATAGAATGAATCAGACTCTCGGACTGGTTTGGGTGGGAAGGGACCTTAAAGCCCACCCAGTGCCACCCCCTGCCCTGGGCAGGGACACCTCCCACCAGACCAGGTTGCTCCAAGCCCCCTCCAACCCGGCCTTGAACCCCTCCAGGGATGGGGCAGCCACAGCTTCTCTGGGCAACCTGGGCCAGGCTCTCACCACCCTCACAGCAAAGAAGTTCTTCCCCACATCTCAGCTCCATCTCCCCTCTTTCAGTGTCAAACCCTTCCCCCTCCTCCTAGGGCTCCCCTCCCTCATCCAGAGTCCCTCCCCAGCTTTCCTGGAGCCCCTTGAGGGACTGGAAGGGGCTCCAAGGTCTCCCCGGAGCCTTCTCTTCTCCAGGCTGAACCCCCCCAACTCTCTCAGCCTGTCCTCCCAGCAGAGGGGCTCCAGCCCTCCCAGCATCTCCGGGGCCTCCTCTGGCCCCGCTCCAACAGCTCCGTGTCCTTCTGCTGTTGGTGGCCCCAGAGCTGGAGGCAGCACTGGGGGGTGTCTCCCCCGAGCGGAGCAGAGGGGCATAAGGTGGCCATGGCACGGTTGGCCACCAGGTCTTGCTGCCCTGGGGCTGCTGCAGTTCCCACTTCCGCAGCTCTCCCCGGCCTCGCAGGGGTTTTTGAAGCAGCTGAAAAAAAGTGCCATCGACCCTTTTGGGGAGTCATAAAGACCCAAGAGCTGCCTGGGTGCCCGGTTTCTCCTCGGCTGGAAGCCGGGCTGTTAATGGAGCTCCAGTCCGTGTCTGAGGCTGCACATGGCACAAACCCGCCTCCCTGATTTGTTAATGAGCCACGTGCCGCTGACAGCCCTTGGGCAATTAGGTATTCATTATTTTTTCATCAGAAAATGTCTTTGCGTGTTCCCTGTTGCAGAATGTGCTCACTTTTTTTTGGGGCAGAGGAAGAACAACGTTTTCATCACCCCTGCTCGCCGTGTGGCACTGATCTGCTGGAGCATGCTGGGTCACTGCAGCTGGCACCTTCCGGGGTGGCTTTGGCATCCCCAGAGCTGTGCCAGCATCATGGTGGGGCTGCCGAGGCTCAGCGAGGCCAGCGGGGAAAAAATGGGGTGCCAGGTTGGGTGCTTGGGGCAGGAGCAGGGATCAACGGAGACATCTGCCTCCTCCCCACTGCTGGCTTGTCCCAGTCCAGGCTGTGTGACCCTGCTGTAGGTCTGGCCTTCTCCTTGTCCCCATGGGCCCTCCTGCTGGCTTGTCCCAGTCCAGGCTGTGTGACCCTGCTGTAGGTCTGGCCTTCTCCTTGTCCCCATGGGCCCTCCTGCTCGCTGTCCCCCACATCTTGCCCTGATCGAGCATCCTTTTGTCACCCTGTCCCTTGCTGCACCCACCAGCAGCCACCTCCACATGGTAGCCAGTCACCCAGGCTTTGTCCCAGCTCTGTGGGGCTGGTGGGGCCACCACGGGTGTACAAGGACAGTGGGGACTGTCAGGCAGCAGCACCCGCGGGCAGCGGGGACACATGGACAGTTGGGAGCCATGGGCAACAGGGATCTACAGAGTGGCACCCATGGAGAGTGGTACCTACAGACTGCAGGGACCCACAGGCAGTGAGGATCCAGAGACGGTGGCACCTGTGGGCAGTGGGGACCCACAGACAGTGGCACCCATGGTCAGTGGCACCCATGGAGAGTGTCACCCATGGCCCATGGGGACCCACAGCCAGTAGCCCCCACAGACGGCTGTCAATGCAATGCCGGTGCCGTGGCCACAGGTGTTCATCGTTACTGGAGTTTCTCCCTAACGAGGGGAGCGGGGGCCTGTCCTGTGGGGCTGTGATGGTGTGTGGGTGCTTGGAGTGCCTCGGATGGAGGACCTGGAGTGCAGGTGACCAGGGCAGCCCAGGGTGTCCTGGATGAGGGCAGTTTTGGGGTGTCCTAGAGGTCTTTGGGTGCCCTCGATGTGATGCCCTTGGGGTGTCCCAGGCAGGGGAGGGTGTCCCAGATAAGGCTTCTCAGGCTGTTCTGAAAGGGGTCTTGGGGTGCCCGTTATGGGTTCTCGGGGTGCCCTACACAGGGGGCTCTTTTGGGATCTTGGGGTGCCGCAGCGGCAGAGGGGGGAACCAGTCCCAGCACCCCCTAGGAGCTGCTCCGGCCGGGGAGGGGCGGGGGGGCGGAACGGGAGCGGGGCGGGGACCCGTAACCCTCCCTCCCCCTCCAATTAGCGGCAATTAGCGGCCATAAAGAGGCTGTGGGCAGTGGGGGTGGCAGTGCTGGCAGCAGCGGGGAGGGGGGGCCATGGCGGCGGGGGACCCGTACGTGCAGGTGAGGGGGCACGGGGGGGGGGGGGTCCCATCCCCGGGGACGTGCGGGGTGTCCCACCCTGGGGGGCTGCAGAGGGAGATGGGGGGAGAGTCCTGTCCGCGGGTCTGGGGTGCTTGTTGCAGACCTGGAGGGGGGCGGTGTGTCTTTAGCCTCCCCCGGGGGCTCAGCACCCCGGGTGGCTGCAGGTGCTGCCGCTTGAGTGTCCCCCTGGGTCATGTCCCCACCGGTGCCTGGTTTGGTGGCACCTCATGGGGTGCAGAATGCCTGGTGGTACATCATCCATGGGTCCAACCATGGGCCTCCCACCTTGTGTGGGTGCTGCCCCCCAGCTAAGGCTGCTGGAGGGGCTCCCTGACCCGCAGGGACCCGTGGCCTGGTGAGCATGGGGCTGCTGGTCACAGGTGAGAAGGTTTTGGTGCTTCCTGGGCCACCCATCTGTTCTGCTCCTTGCCCAGGTGGATCCTCATTGCTTTCATCCCCTGGATCCTGGCCCACATTCCTCCCTCTGCCTGTCAAGGGATGCTCCTGCTGTGAGCAGGAAGCAGGACAGGCTCTTGCTTCTCATTTTTGCTGCTGTGTATCAAAAATGATGACTATGGCTGTAGGCCAGACCCTAAATATGGCCCTTTTTCCCCCAGAGGTGTAACAGTGGCCTGGTGGGGGTGGAGGGTACAGCTATTTCTGCAGAGGTCAGAGGTTCAGCATCTGTCATCGTAGAGGATGGAAGACGGGTAGGCGTAGCGCTTAACGACATGGTTTGGTGATGGTTTTTGTCGGTGTTGGGTTGATGGTTGGACTCGATGATCTGAAAGGTCCCTTCCAACCTGGGCAATCCTATTGCGGCACGATGGAGGTGCCGACCTGGGCAAAGCAAGGAGGGTTTCCGCTTGAGGCGTGGTGGGTTGCCTTGTCCTAAAAAGCCAGACAGACGGACAGGAGCGGCTGCACGACTGACTTCCAGTGCCCGGTGGAGCCCTGAGGTTCCCTCCCAGCTTCCCCGGTTTGTGCCCTCTCCAGTGCCTGGTGTTCCCCCGGAGCAGGGCTGGGGAGCGGCCGAGGGGTGAGCCGGGCGCGCTGGCAGGGATGCTCTTTTGTCCAGCTGGGATTTCAGGCTGAAATCCGTTAGTGCCTTGCCGGGAAGCTGAACATCGTGCAATTTTCGCTCCCCCCAGTGGCTACTGCTCATGAAAGATAATGGCTTCCTGTCGCCGCTCCTCGGCCGAGCGGCCCCTGCAGCCGGAGCCCCTTCCTGCCCTCTTCATTTCAGCTGCAAAGTCACACCTTCGGTCTTCTCCTGACTCCTTGGATGAGAACCCAAAGTTCAGCCCCTTCCTTCCCCCGGCCTATCGGTGTTTGTTGGCTCAACTTCAGTGCTGCGTCGCCACATGTGCTTTGCACACCGCGGACCTGGAAGCACTCGCCGCGAGCCAAGGTCCCTGGATTTGCAAAATTAGCGAAACCAGGATGGTTTTTGACTCCCTCCTGGTTTCTAGCGAGAGGTTGGCCCCAGCCTCCCACCAGGGTGGGAGTGGGATGCGTTAAAGCCCCGTCGCCGCTCTGCGAGAGCTCCCGGCTATTATTGTGGAAAGGGATTTATCCGAGCTCCCGTCTCGGCCTGAGATGGGAAACTGGGACCGTTATTAGATTTCCCCACCGCCTTCTCCTTTCTAAGCTTGCAATACGGCCTCATCTCCGCCCGCTCGGAGCAGCGGGAGGTACTGACCCCTTGGATGCAGCCGTGACAGAGTCTGACAGTGTCTGACCGCTCGGCGCAGAGCGGGGTCACCAACATCCTGTGCCAGGAGTGGGGGCAGCAGGAGCTGCGGTTCCTCGTCTCAGGAGCACAGGTCACCCCGTGCCAGCTCGGGGCTGGGTGTTCACCCTCTTGCCAGCTGACGGGGTGCCTGCAGCAGGGTTTTACGGGGTTTTGGCCCAGTTTTTACTACTCTACCCCCATGGTGTCGTGTCGCTTTGCTCGTGCTGAGTGTGGGATCCTGCAGGGTGACTCCAAAGAGGTATTTCCCGGGTGTGAGGGAGGTGTTAACACCCGGGTCTGGGTGCAGGGGGGAGTCGGGGCTCACCATGCTGCACAACTCCCACTTCACCAGCACCCGCCGGCTGCAGAGGGGAAACTGAGGCTGGCAGCAGGGTGCTGGAGATGGGGAGCGCCGGTCCCACGGGTGCCAGCTGGTCCCTTGCACAGGGCTGCCTGCTGTCGCTGGCCCCAGGGAGCTGCAAATTTGGGAGGCAAAAAGGGCAGGGGGTGATTTTGAGGCAAAAAGGGCAGGGGGTGATTTTTCTTCTCTCTGTCCCTGTGCTCTGGGTCTGCAGAGCTGGTGACGGTGTCTGGATCCACTCCATAGTTACCGAGGGATCCGCACTGCGTGTATCTCCAATCCCTGGAGGGGTTCAAGGCCAGGTTGGAGGGGGCTTGGAGCAACCTGGTCTGGTGGGAGGTGTCCCTGCCCAGGGCAGGGGGTGGCACTGGGTGATCTTCAAGGTCCTTTCCAACCCAAACCAGCCTGTGATTCTATGATCTGCTTTCAAGCCTGGTATCTCTCTGCTCAGCCAAACCAGGCGGCTGCATCCCCAGTGCTCTGGGCATTCAGAAGTGCCTGTGCCTTCAGACGAGGTGCTGTGGGGCACCAAGCAGGGTGCTGGGTCCCATCCTCACCCCGCTACGGTGGCACTGAGCAGCGGGGTGGCTGCCTGAAGAGAGAAGTGTGGGGAGGGCTGTGATGCTCGGTTTGGAGGCTGGTGGCCAGGTCTCCTGGCCATGGCTCTCTGCAGGGGTCCCCTCCCTCCCGTGTCCCCACAGGGTGCCCGGGTGTGGATCCCCGACTGTGTTGAAGTCTGGAGGGTCGCAGAAATAACCAGAGGCTACAAGGAAGGAGATGCTGTTCTCCATCTCCGCCTGGAAGATGGCTCGGTAAGGCTGGTGACGCGCAGCCCAGTGGGTCCCTCCTGTGCTCACCGTGTGGCCGGGCATCTCCAGATGGGACATAGTTCACCTCTGCACCCTCAAACCAGCCCCAAACCCTCAGCAGGGTGCGGAGAGGCTCGAACGCTGTCTGGATGCGTCTCACCTGGTGTCTGAGCAGGAGCCCAGACCACTGGGGCTGTGCCTGGCTCACCGTGTCCTGTGTCCCCTGACTGCCCGGTGAGCTGGTCCTCACTGCTTGCTCCTACCTTCCTGAAAGGCCTCCAGCTCACCTCGCCATGCTGGCTGGGCTGGGATTCCTGGTGACCAACAGCCCCAGCACAGCTGGCAGATAGCCTTCTTCCTGCTGTGCTGCTCCCCACGGGGCCAGCTGACCCTGCTCAGCACTGGTCCTGCTCCATCTCCATCCCCACAGGCTCTGGCCCACCCGGTCGAGTTCCAGCTGCCGCCTCTCTGCAACCCCGACTGCCTCTCGGGTGCCGATGACCTGGTGGCCCTGAGCTACCTGCATGAGCCGGCCGTGCTGCACTCACTGCGCCGGCGCTTCCTGGAGGCCAACGCCATCTACACCTACTGCGGTGAGCCCCGGGCACCCCCTCCTGCTCCCCATCCTCTGGCCCTTCCCCACGGCTCCCTTTCACACCTCTCTTCCTCCAGGTATCATCCTCGTTGCCATCAACCCCTACAAGCCATTGCCCATCTATGAGGAGGAGGTGATTTACGCCTACAGCGGCCATGAAACGGGGGACATGGATCCCCACATCTTTGCTTTGGCGGAGGAGGCGTACAAGCAGATGGTGAGGTGAGAACGTCTCCTGGGAGCGTCCCTGGGGCTGCAGTGGGGAAGGGCTGAAGCGCCTTCTGGACTGTGGTGTCCCTGTGGAGAGCGGTTCTGATGGGTCACAGGCTGTCCCCAACTCATGTCCCTCTCCGGCAGGTTTGGGAAGAACCAGTCCCTCATCATCAGTGGTGAGTCGGGTGCAGGGAAGACTGTGTCGGCCAAGTACGCCATGAGATACTTCACCACCATCGGGGGCTGCCTGGGTGACTCCAGCATGGAGGACAAGGTGCTGGCCTCCAGCCCCATCATGGAGGTGGGTCCTTCTGGGTCTCCAGGCTCTGCTCCTCATGGCCTGTATCCCTGATGTGATGCCATGGCTGTTCTGCCCTGTAAAATGGGTAGCAGGGGCTGAACTTCTCCAAAGCACGTGGAGGTTTGGGGCCAGCTAAAACCTCCTTCCCTGCCAGGCCTTTGGGAATGCAAAGACAACCAGGAATGACAACAGTAGCCGCTTTGGGAAGTACATTGAGATTGGCTTCAGCCAAGACCATGTCACAGGGGCCACCATCAAAACCTACCTGCTGGAGAAGTCCCGTGTCACCTTCCAGGTGGGTCTCTGGGGTGGCGTGGGGACAGGACCCAGTGGGAGCCCCAGCCCTCAGGGTGAGAGGGTGTTCCTCCTGGACATCCCCCAGGGAAGTGACCCAAATGCTGCTGAGTCAAGCTGGGAGAGGGGAAGGTGTCCCTTGTCCCCAAATCTGGGGCTGCAGCACTGCTGCAGGAGCGGGTGGCCCAAGGTGACTTAGCTTCTTGGTGACTTTCCCGCTCATCCACAGGCGAAAGCGGAGAGGAACTACCACATCTTCTACCAGCTCTGTGCCTCGGCCGCCCTGCCCGAGCTCCAGGGCCTGGGTCTTCGTGAGTTCTCCCCTGTCCCCCAGGAGGCCCATGGCACAGCGTGCTGCAAAGCCCACCTCACGCTGGGCAGTGCCAGGGCTCCCTGTCCTCCGCAGCTACCGCCTGGGTACTGGAGGGCACCCGGGGGTGGAATATGGGTGGTTGGGAGCCCTGTGGGGCAGGTTGTGGTGGTTTACAGCCTGACATCTCATCTGCAGGTGGGGCAGAGACCTTCTTCTACACCAGCCAGGGTGCCGCTGCCCCATGCACCAGCGATGTGGCCGACTTGGACAGCACACGACATGCCTTCTTGCTCCTGGGTACTGTCCTGGCCGGGGAGGGAGTGGGCAGGGCTGGTCCCTGGGGCTGGTGGTCCCACTGTCCTCATCCTGGGGCTGGTGTGGGAGCACTGGTGCCAGGCATCCCAGTGCTGGAGACCCTGGCTGTCTATGGGCCATTCTCATCCCTCTGGTCTGTGCGATGCTCAGGGTGGGGGGAGCTGGGGAGTCCCTCATGCCTGTGCTGTGCCCCCAGGGGTCCCCGAGGCTGACCAGCTGGAGCTATTCAGCATCCTGGCTGCCATCCTGCACCTGGGCAACATCGTCATCAGAGGAAAAGACCGCCATGGGGATGGCTGCTCCGTGGAGGTGGGCGAGAGCTTGGTACCTGTGTCCCAAACTGGTCCCTGAGCTGCACTGGCTGCAGGAGCCACATCTCAGTGATACCGTGGTGACAAGGTCTGTCCCTTCACAGCCCACCGATGAGGCCCTGGGGCTGTTCTGCACGCTGCTGGGTGTCGAGGCAACCCAGGTGACACGCTGGCTCTGCCACCGCAAGCTGGTCACTGCTGGTGAGACCTACCTGAAGCCCCTCTCCAGGCAGCAGGCGCTGGACTCCCGGGATGCCCTGGCCAAGCATATGTATGGGCAGGTCTTCAGGTGGATGGTGAGCAGGGTCAACCGTGCTCTGCGGTCACGGGAAGGCCACCAGACCTCCATTGGCATCCTGGACATTTATGGGTAAGAACAGTTCCCCCCTCCTGGGCTGTGTGGAAGAGCATGGTCCTGCTCCTGCATCAGCTGTGGAGCCACCGCAGCCACCAACTGCTCCAGCTGGGACCTGGGGCAGTGCCCATCCTCGCAGTGGGGACAGTTGGGTGCCTGTGCCTGGAGCTGAGGTGGCTTTGCCTGGCAGCTGCCTCAGGCAGGTCTCTGCTGCCCACAGGTTTGAGATGTTTGAGCTCAACAGCTTTGAGCAGTTCTGCATCAACTATGCCAATGAGAAGCTGCAGCAGCTCTTCAACCTGGTGGGTGTCTCCCAGATGTGTCTTCTTGCTGGGAGCTGGGGAGGGTGGGCCCTGCATGTCTCTGCTGCGCTGGTGCTTTTGGTGGTCCCTGCCTCAAATGTGGCTGGTGCTTCAGTCCCTGAGAACATGGGGCTCTGGGAAGCTTCTGGATCTGGGCACAGTCCCCTCCTTTCTCCAAAAGTGCCCCTGCTCCAGGAGAAGGGCTGCTCAGGTGTCTTATGGAAACCAAGTCTCTGCCTGGTGGCTGGCCACCTCTGTCCCCTCCTGGCTCAGCCCTGCTCTGTTCTCCCTGCCCTCCAGCACGTCTTCAAGCTGGAGCAGGAGGAGTATGTGGCTGAGGAGATCCCATGGGTCTTCGTTGACTTCTGTGACAACCAGCCATGCATTGAGCTCATCGAGGGCCGGCTTGGCATCCTGGACCTGCTGAATGAGGAGTGCAAGGTGGGCAAGGGATGCTGGGAGCAGGCTGCTGTGGCCACCCAGGGCCCCCCCCACTGCCCCTTCTGACCCATTTGCCTTTCAGATGCCCCAAGGCAGCGATGGAAGCTGGGCTCAGAAGCTTTACCAGACCCATCTTGGCAGCTCCCACTTCCAGAAGCCCAAGAGGCCCATGGATGCTTTTGTTGTCTGCCACTTTGCTGGCAAGGTAGGAAAACTGGCACCACAGGCCTGGCTGGGGGAGCTGGCAGCGGCTCTGCATCAGTCTAGATGATGACCCAGACTGCCCCGTCTAGAGCTGGTGGTGGCCACTGGTGGTGGCACTCGCTGCAGCCTCCCGGGTTGGGAAGTGGTTCCTGCTGGCTCTGCTCTTGCTGTGCTGGGCTGCCACTCTTTAGCTGAGGGTAAAAATACAGACACTCTGGCTGTGATGGTTCCCATCAGTAGCCTTGCAGCAGGGCAGGAGCTGGCCAGTGTGGCCACCACCAGCTCGGACTCCTGCAGGGACTTCTTCCGAAAGTCCTGGTCTGTGTCCCAGCAGAGCCCTGCACCAGAGCAGGCTGGGGAGCTGCAGGCTAATGCTGGTGCTTGCCTTGTTTCCTGCCAGGTGGAATACCAGTGTGATGGGTTTGTGGAGAAGAACAGGGACACTGTCCCCGAGGAGCTGGTGGGGCTGCTGCGAGCCAGCAAGGTGAGAGCCACCCTGAGCAGGGGCTTTGTAGGGCAGAGCTTGGCCAGATTGTGACCTTGGTGCTGGGAAGGAACTGATGGTGGAGGACGTATAAGCTGTGAAGGGTCAATCCCTGTCTGCCTGCTGGCACAGCCCCATGTGGTGCTGGCCATAATCAAGGTGCCCTGAGATGTGGGTGTTCCCCACCTTGTTCCCCTGTCTTGGGTTTCCCCATCCTGGGGGACACCTTAGCCATGTCCCTGCTGGGAGGGTTGGAGGGTCCTGCTGCTTCCTCACCTGTAATGCTGTCACTTCTCCCTTCTACCCTGCGTGGCCCTGGCAGAAGGTAAGGGACATCTTGGAGGGCTCTCGAGCACACCTGGGAAGGTGCCCATGGATTGCACTTAGTTTTTCCTGGGGGAAGCAGTGGGTGGGGGCACAGCTGGATCTGGCACATCTGGGCTTTAGCAGGGAGGACCAGGACCGTGCACTGGGATTGTCTCTGGAGCTTCCGGGCTTTTGGGGCTGTGCCTCCTGGTGGTGATGTCTCTGGGTACTGGGTGATGCTCACTGTGAGGTCTGCCTGGCTCTCATGGCTGTGCTCTGTGCAGTCTGCCCTGATCACTGAGCTCTTCCTGGAGGAAGGGGATGGCCCCGTGTCCCTGCAGTCTCGCAGGTCCAGTGGGCACAGGATGGTTGGTCGCCCTAGCCGCAGATCACTGCCCAGTAGCCAAAAGAGCAAGAAGTCCATCGCCAGCCAGGTATGGAGTAGGGGGGAAATGTGTGCTGGCCCTGGACAACCAAGGCTGGGGTGGCCCTAAGGGGACTTGTGTGTGTCCTGGCTTGGGGAACCCCACAAGCCCTGGGATGTTCCTGCTAACCCCATGTTTGCCATGTCCTCTGCAGTTCAAAGCCTCCCTGAAGCGGCTGATGGAGACGCTGGGCAGCACCACCCCGCACTACATCCGCTGCATCAAACCCAACGACAGCAAACAGCCCTTTGTGTGAGTGCCTGGCTGGAGGGGCTGGGGCTGGGGCCACTGTGGGACACTGCTGTCCCTCTGGTCTGGGTCCCTCTTGCCCTGGCCCTGCAGAGCTTGGAGTGTTCCAAGCTGTGGGGGCCCGTTCCAAACTGCCCCCCTCTGCCCCAGGTTTGACTCCAGGCGAGCAGTGGAGCAGCTCCGAGCCTGTGGGGTCCTGGAAACCATCCGGATCAGTGCCTCAGGCTACCCTTCCAGGTACCCCCGGCTTCAGCAGCACCCTGGGTGCCCCCTCCATCTCCAGCTGCAGCACCTCTGACCCCGCTCTTTCCCCCACAGATGGACGTACCAGGAGTTCCTGGAGAGGTACCGGGCTCTGGTGAGCAGGGAGGAGCTGATGGGCCCTGACGAGAGGCAGATCTGCAGCCGTGCCCTTGAGAGACTGCTCCAGGTAAGGGTCCTGCTCAGGGGGTGCAGCTGTGGTGCCAGAGTACCCCTTTGTTAGGGTTTGAGGAACCCACAACAGTTTGGTGATGTTTAGACAATCATTCTCTCACCCGATGACCCCTCCCCACCCAGGAAGGGGAATCAGGGAAAAAAAAACCTGAGGAAACACAAGGGTTGAAATATGAACAGACTTAATAGAATAAGACTAAAAAATTAACATTAATAACGCTAAAGAACAAATATTGATCCTGATGCCAATATAAAATTATACCAGGACTATACTCAGCCAGTTCTATCAGCCGTGAGCTCCCCGCAGGGACGGCCAATGTGGGACCCTGCGAGCGCCGTGGCTTTGGGAGGAAGGGAAGGGCTCAGGGGCAAGGAGTTCTCGGGGTGGCAGCCACCAAGGGGGAGAGAGAGAGAGAACTCCTGAGCAAACTTTATATTTTATATTGAATGTGCCGTTCATGGTATGAAATAACCCTGTTGGCAGCTTGGGTCAAGTGCCCGGGGTCTCGCTCCTCCTCGTCCCCACACCTGGGGAGCTGGAAAACACCGAGACCTTGAAACCCGCACCCCAGAGCTGGCGATAAAGAGAATATTTTCATAAATTCAGCCACTAGAGTCTCCTAAAAATGTGGGTTTCCCAAGCATTAGAAGAGAGATTCATCCTGTGTTGGTCAAACAGTGACACCCTTGCAGATGCTTCTCCCCATGTGTGGGTGCCCAGTGGGGCACAGAGATGGGTGAATTGGGAGATGGGGAGGAACTGGAACTCCAGGGAGGTTGGAAGGGGAGATCAGTGGCAGGAGGAGCATCACTCCCAGAGGGGGGCTGGCTGGGGTGTGCTTTGTCCCTGGGATTGACAACACCCTCACACGCAGGACCCCAGCAAGTACCAGTGTGGGAAGAACAAAGTGTTTTTCCGGGCTGGCCAAGTGGCTCAGCTGGAGGATCTGCGGTCCCGGCGGCTGAGGGGGGCCTGTGTCCTGCTGCAGAGGCACCTGCGGGGCTGGCTGGCACGGAGACGCTTGGCACGGGCACGAGCAGCAGCAATCTGCCTGCAGCGCCATGCCCGGGGCATGCTGGCCAGGAGGTGAGCGGGGAACAGGGCTGGAGGGAGCTGTGATGAGCTGAGACAGAGCTCAGCCTTGGGGTGAGCTGGTGGTTGGGCCGGCTCTGGCCGGGCTTTGATCGGCTTTGAACGAGGGCCGGGCTTTGATCGGCTTTGAACGAGGGCCGCTTTATTTTGAGGGTGGCAGAGCCCTGGAACAGGCTGCCCAGAGAGGTGGTGGAGTCTCCATCTCTGGAGAGATCCAAAACCCTCCTGGACATGATTCTGTGTGACCTGCTCTGGCAGGGGGCTGGAGGAGATGATCTCCAGAGGTCCCTTCCAACTCCATGTCATTCTGTGGCTTGCTTGTCCCTGGGGTATGGGCTGGGCTGCAGGCTCTGCCACCCCCTGCCCATCTCCCTGCTGTCCCTGTGGGCTCTGCCACCCCCTGCCCAGCCCCCTGCCCTCCTCGCAGGCTTGCCAGGATGCTGCGAAGGACCAGGGCTGCTGTGATGCTGCAAAAGACCCTGAGGATGGTTCTGGCCCGACGTTCCTACCTTCGGCTGCGCCAGGCTGCCATCACCATCCAAGCCTTTGCCCGGGGCATGTTTGCCCGGCGTCTTTACCAACAGGTAGGCGCCTGGCAGGGCAGCGGGTGTCCCCATCCCACTTTTCGGGGGCTGTGACAACGCCACTGCCCCGTCTCTCCCTCTGCAGATGGTGTGGCACCAGAAAGCCGTGGTGATCCAGGCGGCCGTGCGGGGCTGGCTGGCCCGGAGCCGCTATGCCCGCCTGCGCCGGGCCGTCATCTACCTGCAGTGCTGCCGCCGGCGGGTGCAGGCGCGCCGGGAGCTGCGGCGGCTGCGCGTCGAGGCGCGCTCGGTCGAGCACTACAAGGAGCTGCACAAGGGCATGGAGATCAAGGTGATACAGCTGCAATGCCGGCTGGACGAGCAGGTGGGTGATGGCTTCAGCCCCTCCTGGCTCCCAGGGTATGGGGGCAACTGGGTTGTTTTGGTTTTTTTTTTTTTGGTGACCGCTTGTTACCAGTCCCTGTGCAGCCAAAACCATGCCTGCCCCTGCCTTCAGTCTTGTCCTGGCCCTGGGGTGGGAGCTGGCCCTGCCTGATGTGTCCCCAGGGAGGAGTTGTGCATCTGGGTCTCATTCCTGTGTTTTCAGTGCTCCCTATGGATGTGGGGCTGGGGACATAGCCCTGGGGATTGGATGGGCACCCTCATGGGTGCGCGGTTGGGTCCAGTTCCCGGGTGGGAACAGTTCTGGCATGGTGTGTTCGTCCACCACGCACCTGCCAGCAGCATCTGCCTTCACCATCTGGGTGAGTGTCTCTGCTCTGGCTGTCACCGCTCCATTTCTGGGGGTGTCTTGTGGAGGGGGAGGGAGGGATTCTGTGGTGTGGTCCTGTTTCTGGGGGCCAGGGGAAGCAGGGCTGGAAAATCCTTCTGTCAGGACTGGCCAGGAGGTGGATAATGGGCTGTAAAGCCATGGGGAAACTCATGTGTGGCTCCATGTGGGATGGCATGTCATGGAGAGCTGCTTTCCCAGGCCTGAGCTCTGTTTGTGGTGATACCAGGAGGCTCAGGGCTGCAAACATGGGTGGGCAATGGGGTATCCAGGTTCACTGCAGAAGGACAGTCTGTGTATTCCTGGGTGCTCATTGATGGAGGGATGTGGGGATATGCCCTTGTTCCTGGCCACCTTCCTGATGTGTTCTGCCCACTGACCCAAGGCCCAGGAGAAGCAGAGGCTGGTGGAGCAGCTCTCGGGGCTGAACGCTGCCCACGCTGAGGAGGTGCGGTGCCTGCGGGCAGAGATGCAGCGCCTGCGGGAGGATGCGGCCCGTGACTCCCAGGTCCAGCGGCTGCAGGAGCGGTTGGCTGAGCTGGAGAAGCACAGCGTGAAGAACTCCCTAGGCCAGGAGGTCGAGGAGCTTAAGCAGGTCAGTCTGTCCGGGGGATGCTCTTGCTCTGGTGGGGCTCTGCAGGTTCTGGCGGCATCCTGTGCTTGCTGCTGTGGGGTGGTCCCTGGAGGAGACCTCTGGCAGCCAGGTCTGGCCCCAGACAGGGTTTTTACCTGCCCCTTTGCCTTCCTGCAGCGCCTGGCAGAGGTGGAAGCCATGAAGCTGCAGCTGGGGGAAGAGAAGGATGCCCTGATCCAGCGCATGTCGGAGCAGTCTCAGGATCTGGAAGGTAAAAGGGGTCCTCCGATTCCCCTCATCCCAGTCTCCTGGGTATGGGTTGGTCCTGCAGGTTTGGTGTGTTCCTGTGTGTCCCCTTGCAGAGGGGTCCTGGCTCTGCCTGTCCTCACTCCCTGCTGTGTCCATCCCCACAGAGCAGCACCAGCGTGCGGTGCAGGAGAGCCAGGGGCTGCTGCAGGAGCTGGAGGAGGAGCGGGCGCGCTACCAGAGCCTGGTGCAGGACTACGCCCGCCTGGAGCAGGGCTATGAGAACCTGCGGGACGAGGTGGCCTTCCAAAGGGTGAGGGCCTGGCAGGGACATGGGGAGGCTCGGGGCACCCCCTGCCTTGGCCCCTTGTGGGGAGCAGGCAGTGGGAGAGTGGGCTCTCCAGTTCAGCTGCTGGGGGATCCCCAAGCCAAGGTGGCCTCCTGAGGCTGTCACTGCTCTGCCCCAGATGATGTGCCAGCAGGTTCTTGGGGTGCAGAGGAACAACCTTGTCCTTCTCTCCCCCTCTCAGCAAAGCACCTTGAGACGCTCCCCTTCGTCAGAGAGCTTCCTGGGCTCTGAGAGCAGCTATTTGTCCTCCATGTCCACAGCTCCCTCACGAGATGACTCCGACCAGCAGGCTGAGGCTAGTGGTGATGCTGCTGGGGACAGTGGGGTGGGGGATAAGTGGACTGTCCCTTCCCCTGGCTATGGGGACAGCTGTGCCCTGGGACTCCTGACTGGGAGCTGGTCCCATCGGGGAGGGGTGTCTGCTGATGTTCTGGTACCCAGCACTGGTGGCTGTGCCAAACCCTGTCTCTGCACCCAGGGGATGGAGGAGCGGTGGCAACTGGTGCCAGAGAGGGCACAGCCCCAGCCCAGCAGTGAGGTGGCACTGAATGGCAGCGTGGGCCAGGATCCCTTCGAGAAGGCATATCTTCTTCTCCTGAAGCAGCTCAATGCTGCCAATGAGGAGCTGGCCCGGACCCGGGAGGAGCTGCGGAGGTCCAAGGCTGCCATGGAGCTGGAGGAGAAGAAACCACTGGACTTCCTCAAGCGCAGGGTGAGCCCCTGCCCCACTGCTGTGAGCAGGGCCAGGCTGGTGGGGCTGGCTCACCCTGCTCTCCTTCCTCTGCAGAACATAGCAGAGATGCTGGGGCTGGGCAAGAGCCCAGAGAAGGCAGCAGCAGATGATGACTTGAAGCATGCATATGATGCAATGCAGGTTGCCAATAGGTGAGTGTGGTCCCAGGGAGGTGGTTCCCAGCTGAGGCTGGTTTCCCTACAATGGGCTGCTGGATCCATGCTGCTGGTGGGACTTTCTGGCCAGCCTTGCAGCTGTGTGGTCCCTGCAGTGCTGTGGTGCTGGGCAAATCCTCTTTGAAGCCATCTATAGGCGTGGTGGCCCTAGCTGGGCTGGGAGAGCAAGGGCAGCCTGTCCCTTGCTGCCCATCTGGGTGTGGGGTAGCCCTGGCCCTCTTTGCCAGTGCACCCAGCTGCATTTCCCTGGGGTACTGGAACATCCCACCTTGCTCTGAGCACGGTCACACCAACTGCATGAGCAGACTGGATGCCCTGGGCTCAATAGGAGTAACAAGGGATAGGACAAGAGGAAACAGCCTTAAGTTGCACCAGGGGAGGTTTAGGATGGATATTAGGAAAAACTTCTTCCCCTAATGGGTTCTCAAGCCTTGGAAGAGGCTGCCCAGGGCAGTGGTGGAGTCGCCATCCCTGGAGGTATTTAAAATCTGGGCAGACGTGGTGCTGAGGAACATGGGTTAGTGGTGGTTTGGGCAGGGTTGGGTCGATGGTTGGACTCAATGATCTGAAAGGTCCCTTCCGACCTGGATGATTCTCTGATTCTCTGCAGAGGGCAGGGCTGGTGCAGCCTGTCCCTGGGCTGTGTCCGCTCAAGGCTCAGTGCAGCCGGAGGGGAGATGCTCTGTCAGCCCAGCTGGGGCTGTGCTGCCCCCTGGGTGCCTGGGCAGGGGAAGAGCTCTCAGCCCTGAGGCTTCAGGGGAGAAATACCCCTTCAGCAGCCTCCCCGAGGGATGGGACGTGGCAGGTGAAGGAGGCTGGTGCCTCAGTTTCCCCATGTGGCTTCCCCATGCGTGCAGGCTGCTGGCGAGTCAGCTGCGGGAGGAGAAGCAGCAGCACGAGGAGGAGGTAGAAGGGCTGCACCTTGACATCTGCTCGCTCAAGCAGCTGAGCCAGCAGCAGGCAGCCCTCATCCAGGACCTGCAGCGGCACCAGGGGCAGGAGGGGCTGCAGCACCATGTTCTAAAGCTCAAGGAGGAGAACTGGGTAAGGGCTGAGGGGCACAGGACTGGGTGTGGGGCTGGGTTCCCCCACCTTGCCCTGTGGTGAGCTGCAGCAGCCCCTTAGGGAGCAATGTGGGGGACCCTGCTGTGTCCCCCCCAGCTCTGCTCCACTCTGTGGGTGCTGGTTGGGGGGTGTCTAGCTGAGGGAGGCTGGCTGAGCCCTACTGGGACTGTCCCTGCTCAGGAGCTGGCCCAGAAGCTGGAGAAGCAGGAGAGGACCACACTGAAGCTCCAGAAGCAGCTGAGAGCCTATGCCAAGCAGATCCAGGAGCTCACAGGCAAGTGCCCGCATAGGAAGGAGGGTGTGGGGCTGACTTGGAGGGTCACCAGCTTGGTTTGAGGCTGGAGCATCTCCCAGCCTCAACGTGGGGAGCAGAATTCCCCCTGCAAATAGCGATGCCGGGGAGTATCTGCTTGGACTGAGCTGAGGGGACCTGATCTGGGTCCCACGGCCCAGGACCCAGCAGGATATGACCTGCACTTTTCTCCCCCAGTGAAGAGAGAGGCTACTGGGCCGGCACAGGAGTTGGGAGCATCCGCTGCGGTCCTGTCCCGGTCCTCCATGGTACCATCCCTGGCTGGGCCGTCCCAGGCCATGCTCGCATGGAGGATGGAGGACGAAGGGCGCATTATCAAGGCCATCATTACAGGTAGGGTTTGGAGAGATGGGGACTCCTCACCTCAGCTTGGTCCCTGTTGGGGTTTCATGCCAACCTCTGTGTGAGCTCATCCCCTCAGTGTTGCTGGGGCAGCATCCTGCCAGGCTCAGGACCAGCTTTCTGTAGCTGCCTGGATCCTGACTGTCGTGCCTTCCCCCACAGACTACAAGCCACAGAGCAGCCCTGGGGCGCTCCCAGACCTGCCCGCCTACATCCTCTTCCTCTGCTTCCGGCATGCAGACCACTGCCGTGATGAGCCTCGGGCCAACTCACTGCTGGATGCGGCCATCAATGCCATCAAAAGGGTCATGAAGGTGCTGAGCTTGGGGGCGTGGGTTGGGCTGAAGAGCAGGAGCTTCACTGGCCAAGGTGGGGGTGGCACTGGGGCAGCAGCCTGGCCCCCAGGGCACAGTGTGTGTCTGACTGTGGTATCCAGCCTGAGCATCTCCTGGGGTGAGGGGTGTCCCTGGGTGTCACAAGGCTCCTGTGAGAGGGTCTGACAGCTCTGCAGCCCACTCTGTGTGGCTCATGGAGATACCATGGGGTGTGAGGGCTTGCTGCTCCCACCACCAGAGCCCTGCTGACCCCCGTGCTCTCCATCCCCTCCTGCAGAAGCACAGTGATGACTTTGATGTGGTGGCACTCTGGCTTGCAAACACTTGCCGACTCCTGAACTGCCTGCGCCAGTATGGCCAGGATGAGGTAGGGCTGGGCTACCGGGGGTCTGTACCTCCCCGGGGAGGGTGGGAGCTCAGTGGGAACAGGATTTGTCTCTACCTGGGGCTGCGTTCTCTTTTCCCCCAACCCAGGCAGGGCTGTGCTGGGCTGACACTGCTCCACACTCAGTTGGGGCCCCAGCTGTGTCCCCTGGCCCTAACCCAGCCTGTTCCTGCAGAGCTACTGGCAGGGGAACACGGCGCGGCAGAATGAGCATCGCCTGCAGAATGTGGACCCCCAGAGCTTCTGCCACAGCCTGGGTGCCCTGGCTGTCCAGCTCTACCAGCAGCTCATCCGCATCGCTGAGAAGCGTCTCAAACCTATGATTGGTACAGCCTGGGCTGGGGGGACTTGTAGGGCACTTGTGGGACACTGGTTCAGGGCTCAGCTGTGAGAACTGCCCGCTCTGTTAGAGGCTGGACCCAGAGGGGGAAAGCTCTGAATTGGGGTCCCATGAGGGCCTATCTGTTCCTTGAGCATCCTGGCTTGGAGGTGGCTGGGGAGCTAAAGTGGGCTCGGCACCCTAGGGACCCATGGGCTGCATCCATGGGGAGCTCTATTTCCCCCATGTCCTGCTTTACAGCCTCATGGAGCAGGGCTAGTCCCTGGGCTAGCCTGGACCAGCTGTTCTGGAGGTGTCGTTGGCCCCTGCATCCCCAATGGGGACTAACAGCCAAGGAGCAGTGTTTCAGGCACAACGCGGCGTCTTGCCTTGTTCTGATGAGCCTTTTCTACCTTTTAGTTGCTGCAATGTTGGAGAGTGAGCCCATACAGGGCTTGTCCTCCTCCTGCCCTCCCGGCCTCCGCCGGTCCTCGGCAGCCCCTGCCCACACCCTGCCTGAGCTGCTGCAGAAGCTGGGCTCCTTCCACACAGCGCTGGACCACTGTGGGCTGGCCCCCAGTGTGGGCCACCAAGTCCTGCGCCAGCTCCTCTTCCTCGTCAGCGGCACCACCCTCAACTACCTGCTGCTGAGGAAGGACACGTGCTCTTGGAGCCGTGGCATCCAGCTCAGGTCAGTCTCTGTGCAGGATTGGGGCGGGGGGGGGGGATGTCTGGGGGAGCTGGGGCATGTTTGGTGTCCCTCCCCCTCAACCTGGTGTCCCTGGCAGGTACAACATCAGCCAGCTGGAGCAGTGGCTGCGGGCAGAGGGGCTGCTGCAGAGCGGGGCCCGTGAGGTGCTGGAGCCGTTGGTCCAGGCTGCCCAGCTGCTGCAGGTGAAGAAGGTGACGGAGGAGGATGCTGGAGCTCTCTGCAGTCTGTGCACTGTGCTGTCTCCCCAGCAGGTACTGGGGGGTTGGGGCTTGCTGGGTGCTCATCCTATCCTGGGTCTCCTTGGTCTCCTGGGGGTACCGGGGATGTGCTGGGGTGGGGACTGTGCCATACCCAGGAGTGTCCAGATGTGCCCAGCCCTTCCCTCTTCACGGTCCACCATCTCCTCCAGGTTGTGAAGATCCTCCGGGCTTACACTCCCACTGCTGGGCTGGAGGAGCGCATCAGCCCCAGCTTCATCAGCAGCGTTGAGGTAAGTGGGAATTGGGGTCTGGTGCTGGTGGGGGAGGGGGGGCTGTCCCACAGGGGTCCCCTCACTGGGGCAGCCCTGGATGCGAGCATTGTGTCCCCACAGAAGCAGCTTCAGATGCAGTATGGAGGGGAATCCAGCCAGCTCCTGGTGGATACCAGTCACCTCTTCCCCGTGCATCTGCCCTTCACTGCCTCCCCCCTGCACCTGGATGAGCTCCGCATCCCTGACACCCTCGACCTGACCTTCCTTGTCCGTCTCTGAGCCCAGATCTGGCCCTGGGTCACTGCCAGTGCCCCACTGAGGGCTGTCTGAACCCCCTGAGGTGTGGGGAGGCCATGAAGGCCGGGGGTGCAGCACTCTGTGTGTGTCCTGATCTTTTGGGAAGTTGTTTGTTTATTGAAACTCAGGGGCCTCGTTTGTGCCACAGCCAGGGCCCGTGATAGTCCTGAGCTGGGGGTTTTGGCCACTTTTTAATCCTTTGAAGTTAATAAAAGTCTTTGCAGATAACTTCAGCGTCTGAGGCTGTCTGGGGTGGGTGGGCGGTTTGCAGGGTGGTGTGAGGGAGCTCGGGGGCCATCACTGGGACATTCCCGGAACTTTTCATGAATTATAGAATGGTTTGGAGAGAACCTCTTAAAGATCATCTAGTTCCAACCCTCTGCGTTGGGAAGGGACATCTTTCACTAGAGAACGTTGTTCAAAGTCCTGTCCAACAGGACTTTGAATGCTTCCAGTGATGGAGTTCCATGAGTTCTCAGGGCAACTTGTTCCAGAGCCTCAACACCTTCATTGGTAAGACATTTCATCCTTAAATCCAATCTAAATGTCTTCTCTTTGTTTGCTGTAGATAGGCCCATAGAGGGCCCTGGGGCACTTGGGAGGGTAGCAGTGTCCCACATGGCCTCTGGCAAGACACAAATTAGGAGCCCTGGTCCTTATGGCAGATTTTAACTTCCCAGACACCAGCTGGGAATCCCATACTGCTGTTATGAGCAGGTCTGGGAAATTCCTGAAGTCTGTGGGAGATGGGAACCTCTTGTGACAAGTACCTCAGGGAGCCAGCGGGGAAAGATGCCCTCCTAGGCTTGTTGGTTGTGAATGGAGAAGGATTTGTGGGAGATGGGATGGTCTTGGCCACGGGGACAATGAAACGGTTGAGTTTAAAATTGTCAGTGAAATGAGAAGAAAGGACAGTGGAGTTGCTATCCTGGAGCTCAAGAGGTTAAAGAGAGGTTCTTAAGAGTCCCCTGGGAATCTGCTGGTGAGGGCTCAGGAGTCAGTGAGTGCTGGTCAGTCTTTAAGAAGCACCTCTGAGAGGCTCAGGAGCAGGCAATTCCCCTGTGTTGGAAGTCAAGTGAGCAGGAGAGTAGACCAGCTTGGCTGGAGAGGAAGCTCTTTGTGGCTCTCCAGAGGAAAAAGGAATTGTATGATCTCTGGAAGTGAGGTCAGGTTTCTTGGGAAGATGACAGAGCCATGGTTTGTATATGCAGGGAGAAGACACAAATGGCCAAAGCTCAGACTTGAAACGGGGCAGTGTTGTGTCAGACAGCAAGAAGGACTTTAAGTGCCTTGATAGCAAGAGGAGGTCTAAAGAAAATATTGGTGTGATACTTGAAGATGGTCACCTGACTGGGGATGGAGAAAAAGCAGAGGTGTTCAATGGTGGGGTTTTTTGTGTGGGGCTTTGGTTTTTTTGCCTCTGTCCTTAATAATAGTGACAGACCATGGGCTGCCCAGACCCATGAGTTGGAAGACTGTGAGTAGGGGAACAGTGACTTTCTATTTGTGGACGCTGAAGAGACCAGTTGTATCAACTGAATGTTCACAGCATTTGATACTGTTTCCCACAGCATTCTCCTGGAGAAAGGGCTGCCCATGGCTCGGGTGGGTGTACTCTTTGCTGGGTAAAAAAAACACTGGCAGGATATCCAGGCCAGAAGAATTGTGCTGAATGGAGCTAAATCCAGTTGGTGGCTGGTCACAAGTGGTGTTCCCCAGGGCTCAGTAGTGGGGATGGTTCTGTTTAATGTCTTTATCAACAACCTGGATGAGGGGATCAAGTGCACCCTCAGTCAGGTCACAGATGACACCAAGTTGGTTGGGAGCGTTGATCTGCTGGAGGGTAGAAGGCTCTACAGAGGGATCTGGACAGACTGGATGGATGGGCTGAGACCAATCATGAGGTTCAGCAAGGCCAAGTGCTGGGTCCTGCCCTTGGGTTGCAACAACCCCATGGATGCTCCAGCCTGGGGGAAGAGTAGCTGGAGCTGCCTGGGGGAAAAGGACCTGGGGGTGTTGGTAGACAGCAGGTGAAGATGAGCCAGCAGTGTGCCCAGGTGGCCACGGAGGCTAACAGCATCCTTGTCTGCATCAGCAATAGTGTGGCAGCAGGACCTGGGCAGTGACCATCCCCCTGTGCTGGGCACTGGTGAGGCCCCACCTAGAGTGCTGTGTCCAGTTTTGGGCCTCTCGTGACAGGAGGGACATTGAGGGGCTGGAGCGGGTCCAGAGAAGGGCCGCGGAGCTGGTGAGGGGTCTGGAGCACAAGGCTTGTGAGGAGAGGCTGAGGGAGCTGGGGGTGTTCAGCCTGAAGAAAAGGAGGCTGAGGGGAGACCTTCTCGCTCTCTCCAACTCCCTGAAAGGAGGGTGTAGCCGGGGGGGTCGGTCTCTGCTCCCAAGGAACAGGTGATGGGACAAGAGGAAACGGCCTCAAGTTGTCCCAGGGGAGGTTTAGGATGGATATTAGGAATAATGACTTCAAGGAAAGGGTTGTCAAGCCTTGGAAGAGGCTGCTCAGGGCAGTGGTGGAGTTGCCAGCCCTGGAGGGGTTTTAAAAACTGAGCAGACGTGGTGCTGAGGGACATGGGTCAGTGGTGGGTTTTGTCAGTGTTGGGTTGATGATTGGACTCGATCTGAAAGATCCCTTTCAACCATAACGATTCTGTGATTCTATGCCTTTGCTAAGGTGACAGTGTCTGGTAAGGTGCTGTGACAGCAGCAGTTCAGTTCCATGCAGTCCTTGTACCACTAGAGGGGATCCAAGCTCCACCTTCTTTGTTCTACTCAACCAGGAGAGCAGCGGCCCCTGTCCTGGGGACACGGGCAGAGCATCCTGCAGCTGTCAGGCTGCACTGGGTTTGGACAGGATAGTTAAATTTCTTCATCTACGAACAAGATAAATGGCTTTCTATAGTCTGGCAATCCCAGAGCAGGAGCAGTCACTGATATTTGCTTCAAAAAAATCTCAGATGACTTTACCTTGTCTGCTGCCCAGTGAAGGGTACCTCCAGCACCTCCAGCAGGAGCCTGGTGGGGGCTTTTGCAGCTCCTTTTGCAGGATCCTACAGCTCCTGAGGTCTGGCATTTGTTTTTAGTAACTGCTCGAGGAAGATATTGGATGTCTTTAGTACGGCGCTCAGAGGTAAAACCTCGGAGATTTGAGGTAAAACAGAACCAATTTTCTGTTCAGTAATTTTACTCTTTAGCCAAGCCTCCTCTAACTCTCTGAGATTTAACAGTGTATTGTGCAGAAAACTGTTTGTTCTCAGAGGGATAAGACTCCTGCTTATACTTATTGCTGTAACAGCCAAGGTCAGCTCACTTCATAATTTGCCCCCTTGGAGGGGTGGAAGCAGAGAAGTGTAGAGGGGACACCCCTGTGGGGAGGGGGAGGACAGGACAGGTGCCCCCAAACTGATATTCCATCCCATCGGCATCATGCTCGGTATAAAAGCTGAAGGATCTAAAGGTCAGGTATCTTCTTTTTTTTTTTTTTTTTTTTTTTTCTTCAATGGCTGGTGTGTGCAGAGGACTCTGTTCATCTGCCTTTGATTCTGACCTGTGTGTTCCTGAATCTGGATTGGGAATCCAGTTGCTGCCCGTTGCTGAGTCCAGTCTGGGACTTTCCCTGTGCTGCCAGTGACATCATCCTGGGAGCTTCATATGGTTTTGTATGTATATTTTCTTTTTTTATTATTTTACTAATATTTCAGAGGAAACTAAACTACTTTGCTGAAACTTGGAAGTCTCTTTTTTTCCTCCCTCTCTCCTCTCCTCGGGGAGAGCATCTGCTGTTTGTCCCAGCGGCCAGTCCAGCCCCAACCCTGACACGGGGAGACCCCAGTTTTCCTCCTGGCTCAGCTTTTGCTGGGCTCTTCCCTTGTTGGTTTTGTGAAGGGTGGGTGTTCTCACGGTGCCTGAGCGTGGATAGAGCCGTGCAGGGGTCCTGGGCTACTTATCCTCGGCATCGTTAACCTTCAATGAGCTGCACTGGGGTGGGAGCTGGGATGAAGAGACCCTGGGTGTCACCTTCCCCCACCCCCACAGTAGCCACAGTGAAGGGTGTGCTTTTTAATGTCAGTTATAATAAAATATTTTTACAGAGCCCAAAAAATTCAAAATAGTGCAAAACATCTCACTGTCATGCATCCATGGTAGCCGCCGCCGGCCGTGCCGCACGGGGTGGTACAGACACACAGGCATCGGTGACACATGTGCTACAGGAGCAGAATTGGTCGGTTCAATCACATGCCGAACAGGACAGTTTGGGGAGGGGGCAGGGGGCCAGGGACACCATGGTCGGGGGGTGCGGGGCTGAGCCCCAGTCTGACCGTGCGGGAGCAGCGGTTAGAAAAGGGGTGTAAACATTGAACAGAAACAAGAGAGGAAAGCTAAACCCTTTGGTCCCAGGCAAACCCTATAGAAAAAGGACCGTGGGGGTCTGTTTTGGGACGGGGAGGGGGCTGAGAGAGGTATATTGACTTGTGGGGTCATCAGGCCTCTGTCTTCCCCAGAACTTAGGGCAAGCTGGCCAGCTGGGGTGGCCATCCCCAACACTGTGCACCCTGGCCACTCACACGAGACACACACACCACTGATCACGCAGAAATGGTGGTTAATGGGATTTGGGGGGGGAGGTGGGAAGGGTCTTGCTTGTGCCAAGGAGGTCCCATGGGTGCTGCTGCACTGCACAGGAATGGCTGGTCCCCACTGGCCAGAGCAAAGGGAGACAGGTCCCTCTCCCCAGTACCCCCAGCCCTTGCCCCCAAGCCCTGGCACCCTGGGGGGGGGGGGAGGGGACGATGACAGTGGGGCAGCCCACAGTTAGTGGCAAGGCAGGGAAGACAGGATATGGGCCGGGGGCTGCTCCCTGCCGCTCCCGGCCCTGGTGATGCCACCGCCAGCCAGGGAGGGGACCCTGTGCAGGGCATGCGGGGGGCTGTATATCCCCCTCCCCCAGACCCAACAGCCCCAATAGCCCTTCCGGGTGCAGGACACAGCCACATCGTCCGGCTGCCCCGTGTATGTACAGCTATTTACATATGTACAGGGTGCTCAGTGGGTGGGAGCCTCCCTGTCCCTCAGGGCGCCTGGCAATGCTCCAGGGGATGGGGACGAGGGGCAATCGTGCTGTGCCAGCCACTCCCCAACAGCCCCCCGGGGGGGTGGTGGTGGTGGTGAGACACCACCCCCCAGCCCTTTCCTTGTGTCACTCGATGAGGTTTGGGGGTCAGGGATGGGCTGTTGGGGTTCCTCCACCTCAGACAGGCTGGGAAGGGACAGATCTGACCCCTCGCCTTGTCTAGGACCCTTCCCTGCAGCCCCCCCACCAGCCCCAGCACCTTCCCGTTGGGGTGGGATGGGGTCATGGCCATGCTCCGAACCACTGTCATGCAGCCAGTCTGGCCAAGAGAGGGACAGGAGGGGTCTGTCACTGCAGCCACGTCTGTCCCTCACCCACACCAGAGCCAGGAAGGAGATGCCTCTCGTGGCCGCTCTTATGGCTTATACATGGCTGGAGGATGCTGTAGAAAAGGGGCTGGGAGTGGGGGGGAGACGGCTGGGGGGTGGTGGAAGGGGTTTAACTGCTGCCCTCCTCGGCCGAGCGTGTGTCCGACTTGAGCTTGACGAACTCCTTGGCCACCTCGTCGTTGTTGCGCTGGGAGAGGATGCGGAGGACGGTGAGGCCGGTGTCGTCCATGTGGATGCGGCGGCCGAGGGGCAGCCAGCAGGCGACGCCGGGGCGCTGCAGGATGTCGCGGAGCTGCAGGACAGCGATGCCCACGGTCCGGTCCTCCCGCGCGAAGCAGTAATCCTTCACGCACACCTGCAGCTCGTAGCACTCGGGGCCCGTCTCCGTCCCCAGCGTGCTGCGGGGGGACAAGGGACAGGCAGTGTTGGCATGGGGGGGGTGTGTCACACTCCCAAGCCCCCTGGCTCTGAAACAGCACCCTATATGGGTGCTGCCTCCCCACCACCCTTAAAAACCCTTTTGGTTTTTTTCCTTTTCCCCAAGCCCTGCTTTTACCAATGAGAAAACATCTAAAACAGCCCCTGGGGATGAGCAAAGTTCGTGGCAGACCCCAACGTGGGGGGACACATCACCCAGCCCGGCCCCATGTCCCCAGCCCCGCGGTGCCACTCACAACTGGAAGCTCTCGTTGTACTTGGGGGCCCAGCTGTTGTTCTTGGATTTGGTGGCGAATTTCCTCTTCTTGTCACTGAGGTGGGGCCCGATGATGTTGACCTCGATGAAGGGCCGGAAGATGCCCGATGTCTG